>NC_030424.2:28550000-28575000 GCF_001660625.3 Ictalurus punctatus
TGACCGGGCACTCGTCTGCTACGCTTACAGCTCATATAAAAGGTCATTCGTGACTTCATCCGCCGAGAAATCTGACCGATTAAGATGATTCCTATCGATGGGTTTAATATCGCTGAACCCGATGGCATGGGATCGTTTTCCGAGCGTATTTACAGCCCAAACGTAAACGGCATACCGACCTAACGTCTGAAGAAGACTGGACTTACTTCTGAGGCTCTGAATATCGATGTGTACAATTTCAGACTCGACACTGAACACGGTCCTGACTGTTAGATTCAGTATTCCTAAGTAATACTGTTGCAGAAGCGGTTCCCAGAACCAGAAGGTTTAGCAAACCTGCAAAAACTAAACCTGTGAAGATACTCGCTAGAAAACTGGGTTCGGTGACTCGGGCTCATCAACTTCACCTTCCGTTTTTCCGTTCTCCATGTTCCTTTAGGGTCCTTATATTCCGACTTGTGGTTTGAGGTCCGGAGGTGTAAATTTTCCAAAAATGTGTTCCACTGTCTTTCTGCTATTAGAACCTCCTTCGGCTGCCTTTCCACTTTTTTCCAAAATTGTGGATGAAAAAAATCTCCAGTTGTTCAGATTCCAGAATCTTCTTCCACTGTCTTTTTCCAATCTTCTAGTTTCTAGAATTTTCTTCTAATCTTTCCGCTTCGAGAATCATACTTCATCATCTTTCAGATTCTAGAACCTTCTTCCACTATCTCTCTGGCTCTAGAAACTAGTTCCAGTCTTTTTGGTCTCTAGAATTTGGTTCCCGTCTTACTGCTTCTGGAAACCTTTTCTCCTCTCTTTCCACTTCTGGAACCTCGTTCCAGTTCTCCTGCTTCTAGAACCTCGTTCCAGTTCTCCTGCTTCTAGAACCTCGTTCCAGTTCTCCGGCTTCTAGAACCTCGTTCCGCTCTCTTTCCACTTCTAGAAGCTCGTTCCAATTCTCCGGCTTCTAGAACCTCGTTCCAGTTCTCCGGCTTCTAGAAGCTCGTTCCAGTTCTCCTGCTTCTAGAACCTCCTTCCAGTTCTCCGGCTTCTGGAAGCTCGTTCCGCTCTCTTTCCACTTCTAGAACCTCGTTCCAGTTCTCCGGCTTCTAGGAGCTTGTTCCGCTCTCTATCCGAGTCTACAAAGCGTTTTCCGATGATTTTTTCCAACCCGCTTCTACAAACTTGTCCTAGTTTTCCAGTTTCTAGAATCCCGTTCCGGTTTCCCAGGTCCTGGAATCTTGTTCCTCTGTTGTTCTTGTTTGTTTATTTTTTTTATTCATTGAAACGCCGTGTTCCTCTGTCCTTCGCTCAGGAGCTGAAAGAATAAACAGAAGGCAGCCGAAAGCTCTGCTGACCCAAAAGAAGTCATTCTCCTGAGTGTCTGAAGCTCTCCTTTGTGCACTTTATCCTCCCTGCGATCGTTCTGTCCCACCTCTGCGTCCTCTCTCTTCCGAACCATGTGAGTTTGATGAGGTCTCGGACAAAAAGGCCTTGTTTTAGAGTAAGTGGAAAAATGAAGACACAAGAGGATGAGAGAGAGAGAGAGAGAGAGAGAGAGATCCACCCCTCCTTTATAAAACAAACCAGACGATTCAATTTAATCTTCAGCCTTCTGCCTTGCCCACGATCTTCCCTGAACTACATTACCACATGTTAAAAACAAGTACTTAAACACACACACACACACACACACACGTTAATTGTGTCATTATTTACTGAAGTGACTCAGCGGTGTAAACTATTCTAGCGGCTTAACACATCGGAATAAAGAGCACAGACGAAACGCCCAGCTGTAAAAACACCCACCCTCAAGCACAGTGACGTGGCCATTCATTTCAATTGCAGACACAGACCCTGTACGTTTTCATAAACAGGAACCATAAATAGAAAACGATCCCAAAAGAACACCGTGTATACCATAATATCTTGACCGTAAGTCCCTCCAGAACATTATCCTGCATTCACACACCAGTCATTTTCGTTTCTTCCATATTTACTAAATCACTACAAATGGAGTGCTAGGAGCCGGTTCTGACACCTAATGACATCAGACGTCTTCATATGTGTGTGTCATGTGTATCATACTTACAACATCCATCCATCTTGTATACCGCTTTATCCTTCTCAGGGTCACGGGGAACCTGGAGCCTATCCCAGGGAGCATGGGGGACAAGGCGGGGTACACCCTGGACAGGGTGTCAATCCATCGCAGGGTACACTCAGATACACACTCACACACCCGTTCATACACTACGGACACTTTAGACACGCCAATCAGCCTACCATGCATGTCTTTGGACCGGGGGAGGAAACCGGAGTACCCGGAGGAAACCCCCGCAGCAAACTCCGCACACACAGGATCACGGTGGGAATCGAACCCCCGACCCTGGAAATGTGAATACTGACAACAACAACAACAAAAAATCTGTGGCAACGGTGCAACAATCAATATTCATACAGTGATATATTTATTTATTTAAACTAAACAGATCATTTTTTTTTTACGTCTCGGATCAGTCCCTCCAGGATTTTTGCGGTCGCAGAAATGAACGCGAAATCGAGCAAAACTCTGGAATACTCGGAGGCGCTTGCAATTTTTTAAAATTACCGCAGATGTTCCGCAGATGTTCCGCAGATTTGGAAAAAAAAAAAAAAAAGCCGCCGCGGAATCGAGCTCTTTTGGCCGTGACAATCACAGAGAACTCGCGAGATCCTGTCTGACTCGTCGACGCGTCACGTCCTCGTTTTGGGATTCATTTATAGACTAAAGAAAGTGAGAAATCATTTCAAATCAAAGTTCACTCCTTTTCTCGCATCCGTTGCTCTCGTCCACTTTCACCTCCAACTTTTTTTTTTTTTTTTGGCCAAATTGCTATAATTCACCAACCGTCACTTTCGTTATCTTCAGTGAGGACAGGGTGATCACTTTGAATAAGGCACCTTCACGTTCAAATGTTCTCCAAAATTTGGTCCTGACAATTCCCACCCACTTCTCCCCCTATCATATTAAGCAGGAAGCCTAACACGTGCTTCCTCTGAGACACGTGAAACCAGCGAATCGCACCTTTCCGTACACGTTGTGTCGCGGGGCGGCGTCACACGCTCCGAGGAAAGCGCCATCGACCCTCCACACACGAGTTCGCAGATTAACCCACGATCGGCTAGTGACGCTGTGATTGACGGCTGTAGCGTCGTCGTGATTGGACCTCGCGATCTCCAGACAATAAGATGGACGCTTTCTTGTTGCTCCACTCGAGACCTTAGGTAGTGTTTTTTTTATTATTATTATTATTGAAGCAAGCAAATGTGCTTAGTTTATTGCTTTATTTTCATTAATGCATTTCAACATTCATCGAAACAGAGACATCACTGATGCAAAAAAAAAAAAAACCACAAAAAAACAGTACTACACATCTGAAACATCAATAATGTACAAAAAATATAAATGCTTCCGATTGGTCAATGACGGCGATTTCACTATTGATTATTGGTTTGTTTTAATGTCAGGGTTTATGTTTTTTTTTTTTTTTTAAATAATAATAATAAGCAGATGACAGCGTTAATGCAAAAATAACATCACGTGGCGTTCTCCTGAGAAACTTGAGAATCGTCCGTGTCCGGACTTACATAACTCCTGACGGCCTTACTGCAGTCATGAGCTCAGCTGTGTGTGTGTGTGGGTGTGTGTATAAAAAGTGTGTGTTCGTCAGGAGGTCTCACAAATCTTCACCTACTTTACCTCAGGCAAAACAAAGTTCTCAAAGGTCTTACTTAAGCATGGGAGCTTTTCTTACGTTTATGATGAGGTCATTTGATCACGTTTTCATCCTAATGACACAGAATACTGCTTTAGATTTGATATTTAAATAAATTTCATGAAAGGTTAACGATAACCCCCCCACCATCCAGGAAGGCGATGGTAGGAAGGCATCTCGGATGTATCACCACACCCTTATTTTACACGTAGTAGAGCTCATCGGAACTGTCTTTTATCGCATATCGAACTGAATGAAAGAGCTGCAGACATTTATATCATTCTGTCCAGGACATGAGAAATAAAAACACACTTAGGGAAAGGAAGGACGTTTCAGAAGAGCCCTTTTCGCATGACAGAGACAATCAGCGCTCTGTTATAAGAGGAACACGTGCTTAATTGTTGATCCTGATCTGCCTGTGTTAAGGCTGATTTAGTGTATATGTGTGTGTGTGTGTGTGTGTGTGTGTGTGTTACATATTAAGTTTGAGTTTGAGCCCTGGCGCTGCTTTTCCATGGAAGTTTCCAGTCCACACGAGTCCCTCCAGGTCAGTGAACTCGCCCTCACCCTCAAGTCTGAGAAGAGAAAAAGGCAAAAAAAAAAAAAAATTCAAAATATTCAAAATAACATCGTTCCTTTTTGCGTAACTGTGACGTCTCGGGCCGGTCTTCGTACTTTCTTCCCTTTTCCCCCCACTAAATATCGGCCGTGACGTGTTCGGCGTTTGAACCAGACTCTCCGGTTATGACATCGCTAACGAGCAGGGATGGACAAAACATGATGACTGGACGTGGGAAGACGTCCCCTTCGAGATCCGTGAGTACTTTGAAGGTCTGTGTGAAAATCTAGGGAGTGAAAAGTGTGTGTTTTCTTTTGTTAATTAATTACGACTACAAGTAATTCAATTTCAGTAGCGCCCTAGTAAAGTATAAATACTCCAACGTGACACTTAAAAGTCCCCATGAAATCCACACGGAATTGAAGTTTTGCGGCTTTTAGGATGAATATGTTAGCGTTGAGGTTTATCTATAAGCTAGTGTGCTCCAAAACGATGACAAGAGTCGCGTCATTTAGATGATATACGCGTTCGGAATGTACAGAATCTCTCTCTCGCACCTATACGGATCGACCGTTTTGATGACATCATCCTGCACTTCAGCTTCTTGTCAGATTTCCCGTCTAATCGAACGCTCTCTAAGAATCGGTAGTGTCCCGCCCCCGATGTTATATAAAAATCACCTTGCCGAAGTCGGCGTTGTTGAGCGAGAGGACGGCTTAGCCCAGGCTGTGAGGTAAGCGAAACTTTATTGGTTATTTAAAACCATATCGGAGCCGTCCGATATGTCCCGCCCTGACTTCCTGTTTCCTGACTTCCAGGGCGTTGATCAGGCAGGCGGCCATTTTAAGTTATGTCTCAATCGCTAAATCCTTCCGGTGCACTGGAACATTCGCTCCCTAAAGAAATCCCACAATGCACCGCAAAAACCAAGCAGCACCGATGCCCACTATGTCATTTCCCTTACTGGAAATGGGACGAACCCACCACATACTGAACTAGGGAGCTGGTTGAGACGCGTCCATTTCCAACGCATTGAATATCGCGGCGCCTTTCAAGGCAGTTCACGGGGACTTTAAGTACAGTAATGAAATAAAATGACTCGTGTCGTCCACCCCTGCTAACCGTAAATCGTTCGCAGAAACAAGAAAGATGAAAGGGTCAGCGCGTGCCTATAGTAGCTGACTCGCCGCAGTGGCTGAGCTGCACTACATGAAGATTCAAAAGCTTTTGTGAATCGGAGTTCTGTCGGCGTGGCTGTACTGTGGTCAGTTAGGGCTGATCGGTGCTTTTGCGCCGGATTTTGTAAAGCTCGCGGGATTTTTTTTTTTGAAGTCGTTAACATTTAAACGTTAAAACTTTAAGAAAAATAAAAAAATGTAAATAGATGAGGCTCGCCGGATCGATCGGCTCGGCGGTAACATTTCTACTAAAGACGGCTGAATTATCCGTGTGAAGGAAATACGTTTACAGATCTGAAGAAAACAATCGTGTCGGGTTGAAATTTGCCCAAATGGTTCCTTTGAGACAAATAACCAAGTGACCGAAGACCTGTTCGTGTATGTCCGTCTAACCACAACCCGTGCGCTTAGCTTATCGTCTTCAGCCCCGTGAACCGAGAGCATGTGATTCATTCAAAGCTGTTTCACTAAAGTAGTTACAGCGTGATATTCATTTATAGGATAACTGCGGATAATACGGCATGAAATTCACGTTCTGGGGGGGTGGGTGGGGGGGGGGGTCGACGGTGTCAAATCAAAGAGCTTTTAAGCACTGCTCATCACCTCAAGCAACATCATGATCTCTGTCTTCGTGCAAAGCCGCTGTTACGGTCTTTCCCTGAAGCTACAGGACCATGTGTTTGTCAGCAGCACTATTTCATGTGAAAGCCTTCTCTGATGGCTCTTATATAAACTACTTCAGTGACAGAAGATTCATCACAGTGGAACCAAATTCTAACTCCTTCCATAAATGTTACATGAACATCTTACAGAAAACGTTCCCGTTACTATAGAAACGTATCGAGACGAGCGCGTTGACGGACGCCCGTCATTAATAGCTGCGCTGATGTCAGAGCTGCTCGTATAGAAACCTTCTGACCGATCAGAATTGAGAATTCGCCGAGCGGAGTGCGAGAGTTGAGAGTAAACACGACCTGTTGTTACTGAACGTTCCGGAGTATTTCGTCCCGTCAGGAAAGTGGTACGTTCCGCTGCCGTGGTACGTGTTGTCTCTGAACTGCCCTTTGTACACGGCTCCCGAGGGGTGTGAGAGCGTCCCGCTGCCGTTCATCTGCAACGCAAACGTATAACGCGTCTCTATCGTCCACGTCACCGCTGTACACACTGGAACACAATGACGTTGCTCAGACCTGCTTATTTTATTCAGAATTTTTAAAAAAAAAACAACTTTACGTAAAACCTTGTCGTCATTCCACTCTCCGGTGTACATCGTCCCAGAGGACGAGGTCTGCGTCCCGAAGCCTTTCCTCATCGCCACGCCGTCCGAGGTTTGACAGCACTCACCTTCTATAACACACAAACACACACACACACACTCTGCAATTAACGACACAGCAGCTACTAAGAGAACCGGCCCTCGATTTCTCTCTTTTATACGGAATGTTTCAGTCTATGATTATTATTCCTTAAGGAACAACATCTACGAGAAGGTAGAACCAGTGGTTCAGGAGAAGAAGAGGAGCTTTCTGCGAAAGGTCTGAGTGTCTTCTCGTTCGCCCGAGATAAATGTTTGTTCTCGGTGAAATTAGAAAGTCGTTATCACACTGTATGAAGGCAACCGAGGTCGAAAACTATCGCGTTCAAACGAAGATTCGTCCGTTTTAGTCTAATTAGTTGTGTATCATCGTACCATCCCGTGCTGATTATTTTCCCGTCACGGCGCACTAACAAATTCCGTCCATACAGTGGATCTAAAAAAGTCTACACACCCCTGTTAAAAGGGCAGGTTTGTGTGATGTGGAAAAAAAAATAAAATAAATGAAACCAAGGTAAATCATGTCAGAAGCTTTTCTACCTTTACTGTGAAGTTTTAACCTTTCAATTAAAGTGAAAAACAATAAGAATCATAAAAAATAAATAAAAGTACAATACCCTGGTTGTATAAGTTTGCACACCCCTAAACTAACACCTTTAGATCTTTTCACAGCGTTCAATCGTTTTTGAGTAAGAGTCAAAAAAGCGTCTCGACTGAGCAGTACAATATTTTTCCATTCTCCCTTGTAAAAGCGTTCTAACTCTGTCAGACTGGCGGGGCATCTCCTGTACACAGCCCTCTTCAGGTCACCACACAGATCTTTGATTGGATTTAGGTCTGGACTCCAAAACCTTGCAGTCGTTTTGGTGAAGCCGTTCCTCTGTCGGTCTGGAGGTTTGTTTCGGGTCGTCGTCATGCTGAACGGTGAGATTCCTCTTCGTCTTAAGTGTTTTAGCAGAAGATTTAAGGTGTTGCTCCAAAAGCGACTGGTATTCGGAGCTCTTCGTGATTCGCTCCACCCTGATTACAGCCCCAGTTCCATCCAGCTGAAGAACAACAGCCCCAAAGTACGACGCGGCCACCGCCGTGCTTCACCATGGGGATGGTCTATTTTGGTGATGTGCTGTGGTTTTTTGTTGTTGTTGTTTTGTGTGAAGAACATATCTTTTAGTTTTATGGCCAAAAATTTCACCATTGGTCTCGTCAGACCGTAACACATTATTCCACATGGTTTTGGGAGATTGGATGTTTTTATTTATTGGTTAAAACAGGCTTCCATCTTGTCACCCAACCCCATCGCCCAGAGATATGAAGGACTCGGGAGATTGTTGTCACACGTAGGGAGCAATGAGTACTTGCCAGAAATGGCTGCAATTCTTTTAATGTTGCTGAAGACCTCTCGACAGCCTCCCTGACCAGTTTTCTCCTGATCTTCTCATCAATTTTAGAGGGACGTCCCGTTCTTAGAGAGTCACTGTCATGACATTTTTTCTCCACTTGTTGATTATTGTCTTTACAGTGTCCCATGGTATATCCAATGCCTTGGGAATTGTTTCCAACCCTCTCCTGATTGATGTTTTTCAGCAGTGAGATCCCGTACCTGTTTTATAAGCTCTTCGTGGCCCGTGGCTTTTCCAGCTGGATGTTACCAAGACGATGTCAGGAGAATCCTACAGGAACAGCTGGACTTTATTTGGGGTTAATCATTCACTTTAATTGATGGCAGGTGTACACTGATGAATATTTAACATGAGTTCGAATGTCATTGGCTCATTCTGAACACTGCCACATTCCCAGTTATAAAAGGGAGTGCACAGTTATGCAAGTTGGGTATTGGAAGGTTTTTGTTTGAGTTTTTTTCTCCCCCCAAAAAAAACATTTCTGTGTTTATGACTTGACAATATGTTATATGTTGCAATTTCACTGTAAAGGTGAAAAAAGTTCTGACATGATTTAACTTAGTTTCTTTTCTTTTTTTTTTTTTTTACATCAGAAAAATCTGTCATTTTAATAGGAGTTTAAATAATGTTTAATTTCTTTCACACTAAAGTTGTAAATGAATTTGTTGTTAATCTCTCTCTCTCTCTCTCTCTCTCTCTCTCTCTCTCTCTTTTGATTTTTGGGATAAACCTGACCAAGAACTTTTTTGTATGTGCGGTTTATTACTGGTTTATTAATTATCCCACAATCCTCTGAGACTCACCATATTTGTCTCCATTTGGGAAAATGTACAAGACCTTTAACCTCACAGGCTCTGCAATAAAAAAAAAAGTCATTTATAATATAAAATTATAGGAAATTATAATCTGTGTAAGACATGGAGAGAAAAAGTGGGAAGAGAATTATGAAGCATTTGTGATAATAATAATAATAATAATAATAATAATAATAATAATAATAATAATAATAATAATAAGCTAATTTTGTCATGCTAACTACTGTAGGTTAAATATGCTAAAGCTAACCATGAAACACTCACCTGACATTCTATTACACGGCTTAATTAAACTTAATTAATCTCGCAAACTAAAATAAACCACTCTTTTGTCCTTCTTATAGTTTCATTAATCATTAATGTTAACAGATATCAAACTCTTTCAACGAAGAAGCGTCCTCGCGACTTCGTCACCATGGCAACTGTTGTTCTACTGACACGCGCGTTTTTGCCGCCACTTAGTGGCCAATCATAAAATGGCCGCCTACAGTCAGCGCATGCGCGGTAGTCTTCCACTGCGCCCTGAACCCGGAAGTAAATATTTGACGGCGTAAACACGTGGATTGTTGAGAACGCAAGTCGGTGAAATAACAGTAATATAGGTAAGTAAACGTTTCCTGGTGACATTATGTATCTAATTTATTGGTTCTCTGTTATTTATTTAACGTTTTATTACTCAGATACGCTTCTTATTCGAAGAAATGGAGGTAGTTATTACTAGATTATACAACACATGAACTCTCATTGGTTATCTATCTAGTTACAGGCAACTAAAATGCTAATCTAACTCACTTTATAAACTTTAAAATAAATAAATAAAGTATTTTCTACCACTGTAGTATGCACTAAAAGCTTCAGTGAGTAGGTTTGCCTCATATATTAGGCTAATATTTCAGAATTAATATGAAAGCTGGTCTTGTGTCTGTCTTGATAGATCATGGGCAAATCCAAGCAGGTGGGCAACCACAAAAATGGCAGAAAGAAGAACATTGCAAAGACATGGAAGACAAAGCGAAGGACAAAGGACTTGGACCAGATCCATGCTGACATGATCCCTGCCAATGCAGCCAAACTCCTGAAACAGGAAGTGGACTATGATGTCACAGGCTTCGGTCAGCACTACTGCCTGCACTGCGCGTGAGTAACTCACCTGACAGATGGCAAAATATGGACAATAAATCATGTAATGCTATCACCATGCCCACAATATATTAGAATATATTGGCACCCTTGATTTTTGATTTTTTTTTATATATATAAACCTGTGTTGTGTTTGCGATTGTTTTGATATCCATGAGAGCGGAGTATTTTTGTGAATTAATTAAAACAATTTTTCACAGTGTTCTTTGCTCATATTTACCAAGGGTGCCAATATTAATCAAGGGCACGGCACTGGAGCCGATCATAATCTATCGATATTATATTGTCATATTCCCCAGCTGTAGTAACACATGGTAATAAAATTGCTGCTGAATAGACATTCGTGTGCAGCTTTTAGGTCAGGAAGTGATATTTATGATAATTCAGCACATGAGGCCAGCATGAATACCGCTGTTAATCACTTAATTGTTGATTAATTGAGATTAGTATTGATTGCAGGCGCTACTTTGTTGACCTGAAGGCCATGAAGGAGCATTTCAAGACCAAAGTCCATAAAAAACGGTGAGTTTCACACTGAATGCCCATGCAAATTATGTACTCTCGCTAACTCTCTCTCTCTCTCACTCTCTCTCTCACTCTCTCATATATGAGAGAGAGAGGCTTTATAAGAGAAAGCTCTTCCCCCTGCTGTAGCCTTCACTATTCGTGGTACCAACAAATAACCTGTACCTTTTGACCAAGTAGGTATGGCGTCTGTTGTCTGTCGTCTGGCTTCGCTAAACATACAGCTGTGTATCATCAGCATAACAGTGGAAGATAATTCCATGTTTACGAATAATTTGACCCAGAGGTAGCGTATATAAAGTAAACAGCAGTGGACCAAAAACAGAACCTTGTGGAACACCAAATTTAACATCGGTATGTGTAGAGAAGTCGCATGTATTACATGTTGATGGTGTGCATGTTTCTGTTGTGGCCTTATTCCTAGTTCATGTTGAGATTTCCTGTAGTACAGGAGGCTCTCCTCCCGTGCCGTGTCAAATTTAGTTTGACGCCGTTTCCGCTCTAATTTTCGAGTGGTCTGTTTTAAGGTGCGCGTGTGATCGTTATACCAGGCTGCTCGTTTTTTCTCTCTCTTTAATTATATATGGGGCCAAGATTTTTAACAGATAAAATGCAAATTGATGGATAAATAATCGAAACAAAAAAAAAAAACACAGACAAACGGAAGAGCTCTGTGTTTTAACCTTTAAAACATGGCAAAACAACTCTCTCTCGCGCTCTCGCTCTCTCTCTCTCTCTCTCTCGAAATTAATATCAAGAATGTGTCTATTTGGATTGCGTAAGCTTTGTTTTTTTTTTCTCCCCCGTCCAGGTTGAAGGAGCTCAGAGAGGAGCCGTACACCCAGGCCGAGGCGGAGAGAGCGGCGGGAATGGGCTCGTACGTCCCACCTAAAAAGGTCGAAGTGCAGACGCAGGAGGTGGAGGAAGACATGGCATGAACGGCGTCCGTCATCTCAAGACGACTGCGGCGTGACGGTCATTTTCAGTCGGAGTATCTCACCCTCGGACGCCTTTAGACCTAAACCGCGGGTTTTTATTCGTAGTGTCGGAGTGTTAAAGCACCGCGCAGCGTGTTATCAGGTATATTAGTGATGGAAAGCCTGAGCTGTATAGTGCGCTGACTAAGAAAGTTCCTGACTGACAATTTACCTGTCAATCAAATCCCACAGTAGCACACTGATGTGGTGTGTGTGTGTGTGTGTTCTGTGTATCAGGATTTGACTGGACTGACCACAAGCGACATCATATGTAAAGTCATGTAAATAAATTGTGAAATCACATTTACCATGTGTTCTGCATACATACTTTCTTGTGTGTGTGTGTGTGTGTGTGTGTGTGTGTGTGTGTGTGTCTCCCCTCTGTATCTCGGTGAACCCTTAACAGGTTTTAAATCTACTTCAATTACTTTGAAGACCTGAAAATAAATGACCTTTTTTATATATATATATATTTTCTCACTAGAGATGATAAATGTGAAAATGTATTGGCACCCGATAAGGACAGTGTGATCATAACAGCTAAACACAATAATACCAGTGTTGAATTTTATAATCTGATCGGGCAGAAGGTTGGTCGATTAGTTTTCTGTAATAGCAGCTCTGACTCGTGTTTATATCAATCCGCTCGTCCTAACGCGTTCTCGTTTCTATAGCAACGGCTTACTCGAGGACTTGTATGATGAAGAAAGGAAAACCTTGCGTTGTTGATATCGTGACGTTTTCTGCAATCACGTTTATTTAACACTTACGGAACGTCCGATCTTATTTCTAACGTACCGTATTACAGATCATCGTGTGTATGCTCTTGAGTTGATTCTGTTGTTGATCTTGAGTGTAATTGTTGAGTGCTGTCGAGTAAGTACCTCACGTTCGTTGCATTACTTTGATTAAAATGATGCTAAATAACGTCACCTCGCTAGCAAAATGGTAGCTCGTTCCAAATACAAACACGCCTCACAGTAAGTATACTCCCACCCCCAATATCGACCGACTGACGGGTGTCTGCACGAGGCGTTGGAAATTTGCGACTCCGTTCGAATTTTGGCAGAGACTGTACGTTCGTGTAAACGAAAACGCCAACGGCAGCACGCAATTTTGCGTGAGTTACGTCTCGATTTACGCGCCCACCGTCATCGAAAAGTCACAAATGAAACCTCTCAGAATCGATAGGTTCTAGATCTGACCCTGTAGATTAAGCGGTATGGAAACCGGAGTACCCTGAGGAAACCCCCCCCATCACAGAGATCACCAATCCTGGAGGTGTGAGGCGAACCTCTAAGCCACCATGCGCCCACCATACCACAAATACAAAAGGCAAATGCAATTTACAATAACTTGTGGAACATACTTATGTCATATAGCCACGACTCGAATCACTAAAATGAAATATTTTTACCTCACAACCTCCATCTCAACTTTTAAGCGAAAAAAAAAAAAAAGGAGTACTGTCCCTTTAAGAATGAAACCGTGTCCTGAATGGACTCGAGGCCGAATCCCAAACCGCACGCTATTGGACACAACACAAAGACGTTCACGTAGTGCGCGTACGCGATGGCGTCACTCCCCTCACGTAGTGCGCTTATATAGGGAACGGGGAAGTATTTGGGATTCGGCCAGGGTGATGTGAAAGGCAGTTTCTCCCCTTCTCTCCTCTGCGATAAAACTATAAAAGTAGTGTCTTGTGCAGGTTAAACGGGTTTTCGGTGAAGATCTTTTAAATGTAAAGAAGACACGTGCTTTAGGGATGGCGGAGGATGTGGATAAAGCGGTTCTCTTAGAGGATGAGGAAGAGAAGGAGAAGAAGAGGAAGAAATCTGTAAATAATGATGGAGATCAGAGCGCGAAAACGCGGCGCATCTGGGCTTTCTGGACTTTATTCACGGTCGCGTGCGTTCCGGTAATCGGTACCGTGATCCAGTGTTTCAGAACCGCACAGATCTCCGAGCGTCACGTAAGTGCCAAGTTTGCAGACCATGCGTTTTTTGTTGATCCGTTTTTGAAACAAGATGATCGCGAATGCACGGGGCGATTTCAATCGATTAATCGGTGCACCGCTGATTCAAACAAACAAACAAATAAACAAACAAACAAACAAGCTGCATACCGGGCGGAATCCCGGTTATGACGCGAGCCCCAAGTGGAAGACGAATAAAGATGAACGCACGAGTCGATGGAATCGATTAATCGTTGCAGATGTTGTTGTGTGGCATTGTTTCTTTGCCACGTATGTGTTCTAGGAGAACAGATGGTTTATTAGGGGGTGGGTGTTTGATCTCTCTCACTCTCTCTCTCTCTCTCTCACACACACACACACACACACACACACACACACACACACACACAGAGTTCCTTCCTCCATTACTTAGTGGTCTTTACGCACAGAACTCCATCCCTGCCCCCAAATCACATCTCTGTGCAGACTTCATGCATCATATCTGCGTCGTTCCTGTTTAAATCTCAGCAACTATCGTTCATTTCATTCATTTGGCACCAAAATGAGATATACCGAGATATAAGGAGATATTCAGGGTGTCCTAAAAGTCTCCATACATAAGGAGGAGTGAACTTGTTTGTTTGTTTGTTTTCTTGTTTGTTTGTTTATAGCAAAATGTCTTCCAACATTTTTAATACTTAGTTTTATAGGATTATATATATATATATATATATATATATATATATATATATATATATATATATATATATATATATATATATATATATATATATATATATGCATATATATATATATATATATATATATATATATATATATATGAATATATATATATATATATATATATATATATATATATATATATATATATATATATATATATATATATGCATAATGTATATATGTATGTATGTATGTGTACTGGAAGTGCTTCCTGTTTTTCCAGGAAGCGGCGCTGAAGACCCTAGGAGCAGAAGGACTTTTCCTCTTCTCGTCTCTGGATGTAGATCACGACCTCTACCTCAGTCCCGAGGAGTTTAAACCCGTCGCCGAAAAGCTCACAGGTTCACTCGTTCACGTCGCTGCTCCTACGCGATGCGACATCGATGCCGCGTTTCAGTTCAACGACAACGAAAAGAACCCGGGAATGTTTTTAACGTCTGTCGTGTTTGTGTCTTGTCTAAAGGCGTCGCTCCTCCTGCGGAGTTCGAAGAGGAGTTCGTCTCTGACCCGAACGGAGAGAAGCTCACGCTTCACGCGGCCATGCAACCGCTCCTGCTCGAGACCATGACCAAGAGCAAGGACGGCTTTCTCGGGGTAAAGCGTCATCCTCCGCGCCGTGTCTTAATGACGCAATCGTCACATTTTACCCTCGTCCCCTTTCTAAAAAAAAAAAAAAAAAAAAAAAAATTTCATTGATTAGAAACCGACAATTTAAAAAAATATTTTTTGACCAATCAGAAGCCAGAGTTGTTTTTCCTCCGTCTAACTTTATTGTAGAACGTATCCGCCTAAGTCAGTAAATAAATGCATACGTAAAAACCTTTATGGTCTTACCCATCGTAGAAAAAAGGAAACAAGTGAAAGAAAACGAATTTGTTTTGTCTGTAGGTTTCCCATGGTGCTCTGAGTGGGCTGCGTTCATGGAAGCGTCCCGCTGTTCCGTCCTCCAGCTTCTCGGCTACTCAGTTCCGGATCTTTCTGCCCCCGAAGGGTAAAGGGGAGCCGGGGGACACGTGGTGGATCATACCGAGTGAGCTCAACATCTTCACTGGATATCTGCCCAACACTCGGTACCACCCGCCCACCCCTCGGGGCAAAGAGGTGCATTATGATTGGAGCTGAAATCGAGCATTTCGCTGACCAATAAATGTTTTTATTGATCTTTTTATGGTGCACGTGTCACGTAAATCACGTAGATCGATCGATAAGAAGAACGATATCTTGTGAGAGATCACCTGCAGCAGAAGTAATGGACGGTGGAAAAAAATTCACAAAAATACTCTGCTGTCACGGATATCCAACAATCGCAATCACAGCTCGGGTTTATCCAAATAAAAAAATATATATCTTTGTTAAATATAGGTGTGCAACAATTATTGGCACCCTTTTAGTCAGTACTTTGTGCTAGCTCCCTTTGCCAAGATAACAGCTCTGAGTCTTCTCCTATAACGCCTGATGAGGTTGGAGAATACATGGCGAGGGATCTGAGACCGTTCCTCCGTACAGAATCTCTCCAGATCCTTCACATTTCGAGGTCCACGCTGGTGGACTCTCCTCTTCAGTTCATGCCACAGGGTTTCTATGGGGTTCAGGTCAGGGGACTGGGAGGGTCATGGCAGGATCTTGATTTTGTGGTCATTAAACCATTTCTGTGTTGATTTTGATGTATGATTTGGATCATCGTCCTGCTGGAAGATCCAACCACGGCCCATTTGAATCTTTCTGGCAGAGGCAGTCAGGTTTTCATTTAATATCTGTTGATATTTGATGGAGTCCATGATGCCATGTATCCTAACAAAATGTCCAGGTCCTCTGGCAGAAAAACAGACCCCAAAACATTAAAGATCCAGCTCCATATTTAACCGTGGGCATGAGGGACTTTTCCATATGGCTACCTCTCTGTGTTCCAAAACCACCTCTGTGTTTATTACCAAAAAGCTCTATTTTGGTTTCGTCTGCCCATAGACCCCAATCCCATTTGAAGTTCCAGTCGTGTCTGCACACTGAAGACGCTCGAGTTTGTTTTTGGATGAGAGTAGAGGCTTTTTTCTTTAAACCCTTCCAAACAGCTTGTGGTGATGTCGGTGACTTCAGATTGTAGTTTTGGAGACTTTCTGACCCCAAGACGCGACTAACTTCTGCAGTTCTCCAGCTGTGAGCCTTCCGTCCTCTTCACAGTGCGTCGAGACGATACAGACACGCGTCCGATTCCAGGTCGATTCATAACATTTCCAGTCGACTGGAACTTCTTAATTATTGCCCTGATGGTGGAAATGGACGTTTTCAATGCTTGTGCTATTTTCTTATAGACACGCCCCATTGTGTGAAACTCAACAACCTTTTGCCGCACATCACAGCTACATTCCTCGCTCTTACCCATTGTTACGAATGACTAAGGGAATTTGGCGTATGTGTTACCTCATATTTAGTCCCCCGTGAAACAGGAAGTCATGCTTGAACAATTTCCTGTTCCTAGTCACCCAGGAGTACTAAATAAATGTAAACTATCAATGGGAATATACTTCAAATATAATTTTCTCATATGAATTCATTTTTTTAACCAAAAGGTTAAATAATGGACAATTTTTTGCTCATACTTACCAAGGGTGCCAATATTAATGGAGTTCACTGTGTAGAAAAGAAGGAAATGCATGTGTATAATAACAGTGGTATCTGTGTGTTTTTAAATATCAAGGTCCTGATCTGTGTTGTGGTGTCGTCCACGACTTAAACGTTTCCCTTTTGTTCTGGCGCCCTCAGGTTCTGATCCACACCCTGCTCAGCATGTTTCATCCTCGCCCGTTCATCAAATCCCGCTTCGCTCCTCAGGGAGCCGTGGCCTGTATCCGAGCCGTCGGCGACTTCTACTATGACGTCGTGTTCAGGTATCGCGCTTCGCGAGTTCACAAGTTGTTTTCCTCGAAACTCCCGAGAGAGTTAATTATTTAAAAATAAATAAAGCTAGGATTTCAGGAATGTTCTGGAATTATAGAGCTTTTTACTTTCGGTCCGATATGAAGCTCGTGGGACAAGAAAGACCGTTCTCGTTAACAGCAGTCATTCCTTCATCCTTAGTAACTGCCTGGTCGGGGTCGCGATACTTTTAAATTGAAGTACTGGTTTGTTTACATTTTTAGAAATCGAACGAAGTAGATTCATTCGGAATCTAGCAGGGAATCGCGTGTGATCGCCGGGTGAGTGAGCTAGGGGGGAAAAACAGTCCCTTGCGCATCTGTACCGCATGGTGTTGCCGTTCGGCGACAATGAATTCATCTCCAATTTTTGATATTTCAATAATACAAAACTAAGGGGGCGTTAACGTTGACAGAACAAAACATGCCATGTCACATGACTAATTCACGTAATAAAAATCCATTTTTCAATGTAAATGTAATAATTCATGCAGTAGAGGGTTAAAAAAAAAAAAAACAGGTTTAGGCCACACCCACTTTGGGTGTTTAGGCCACACCTCCTTCAGATGCAAATATTTGGAGCAGACACACACACACACACACACACACACAGAGAGAGTGTCACTGCATCACATCTGCTTTTGTTCGTGTTCCGTCCCTCAGGATACACGCAGAGTTCCAGCTGAACGACGTTCCCGATTTCCCGTTCTGGTTCACACCCGGTCAGTTCGCCGGCCACGTCGTGCTCTCCAGAGATGCATCTCATGTCCGAGACTTCCATCTGTATGTCCCTAATGACAAGTGAGTAGATCACAAGCGCTGAAACTGGAAACAACCCACCTTTGTGAAAACGAAAGGGAGTGTTTCGACGGTACCGTAGATGCCGATCGGTTTAAACGCCGCGCGTGATATCGTTGCTGTCACGGTATCTACGTATCGTACCGTATCGTGAGTATATATCGAACGCAGCTGGCAGATCCCTGATCGATGCACGGTGTCCGTAGGTCTCTGAATGTTGATATGGAGTGGCTGTACGGTGCCAGCGAGAGCAGCAGCATGGAAGTTGACATCGGCTACCTGCCACAGGTACATGGACACCCACATAGACACACCTCGTTCTACAAGGTGGACAGAATGTGGTCTTTATAAAGGAAATTTATTTATTTATTTATTTTTAAAGCTGCTGCGATGTGACGTCGCACTTTATCTAACTGTGGTTACATGTAGTCAGGTTAATTATTATTATTTTTTAAAATTATTTTTGCCTGCGAAGCTAGAGCGAAAGCAAACAACCTCATCATCTCCAGAGGAAGTGATCACCAGTCCTAAAATGGAGGATTAGAGCCAGACAAATTGGTGGATTTCGGAAGCGGAGCTGAATTAACTGATCATATTCTCTATACGAACACGTTCACGTTATGAACAGATGGAGTTGCGAGCGGCCGGTCCGTCCACGCCCTCCGTGATCTACGACGAGCAGGGGAAGGCGATCGACACCCGGGCGGAGGGAGGAGAACCCATCCACTTTGTGTTCGAGGAGATCCGCTGGAGCTCCGAGATCAGCCGGGACGAGGCAGCCGGTCGTCTCGAGGTCACCTTTTATCCTTTCAAAAAGGTAAAGTCTTTCGGTCATGTCCCGCGACTTCATTCATACCTTCCTTCCCATAAACACCGTCCTTTCCCACGTCCTCAGGTGGCATACCTGCCTTTCCCGGAAGCCTTCAGCAGGGCAGAAGCAGAGGGGAAACTGGTCCACTCCGTCCTGCTCTGGGGAGCGCTGGACGATCAGTCCTGCTGAGGTCAGAACCAGAGGATTGTGCAGGGAATAAAGTGTGATAAAGTTATTATCCTGGCAGAGTGCACGCCAGTCCGTCCAGTCGTATAGCCTGGAGGAATCTGGACGTCGCGTATTATTGACCAAGACTTCCACAGTACTATTCAGCTATTCCTACTGTGAAAGAAAATTTTATCGGACAAATTCCTCTGTACGTACAGATCAGATCAGATCAGATGTCTGCGAGTCTTTTCTTTCCACACACACGACGTTTGGCAAGAACGCATCCCTTCTTCTAGAGAAATAATAGCAGGCAAATTGTTGGGGCGAGGCACGAATGAAGGCAGCTGGTTCGAGAAGGGTTTTAAACTCGACCCGGTCTCGCTTTGATTTGGACTCGATCTTGACCCGCTTAAGACTCGGTCTCGACTTGGACTTGACGGCGGCGGCCTTAGCGATATGTTTACGTGCATACGGTACGTGATGAACGTAGAATATAAAAGAAATCCGACCATGTGCACGAGACAGCAGTTCTCGGGGGGGGGTGATTGACAGCAGGTTGAGGTACTTAATAATAATAATAATAATAATAATAATCGTCTCATTAGTTGTTATGGAATGTTTATGAATGAATACACGGTTACTCGTATTTACACTCTCTTCTCTCTGTGTGTGTGTGTGTGTGTGTGTGTGTGTGCAGGTTCGGGGCGAACTCTCCGGGAGACCGTCCTGGAAAGTTCGCCCGTCCTGGCCTTGCTCAACCAGAGCTTCATCAGCAGCTGGTCTCTCGTCAAAGAGCTGGAGGACCTGCAGGTGAAGCTTCACACGTTTTCTATGTTCATACTGTCGAAAAACAAGCCTGGTTAGTGCGCTGTGCGGTGCGTTCACGGAGTAAGGGCGCTCCGACGGGTAAACCTGCTTTCGTACGTTATTTTATTTCGATTTTTTTTCCTTCAAACTCCACGTAGGAAGTGGCCGCTTCCGGGCTTGACGTCAAAAGACGAACGATAGATTCCGATCGATCGGAATGACATCTTCCGTTCCCTCGTGTCTGCGTCTAGACGTTGGAACGTGGCAGCTTTTGTATCAGGTACAGTACTCGGGTTTTCGGCTGAGCGAAAGTATCGGAACAGACCGTCTTGAAGTAAATAACACTTAATATTCGGTCGCATATTGGTGGTTTCTCCCATCGACAGCTCGCTGGTCTTCATGTCGGTTTATCCGTCGTTTTTTTTTGTTGTTGTTGTTTTTTTTTTTAACGACGGACGCGGTCTTCGCGGGCGAAATCGAGAGCAGACGTCCGGAGCCGTTCGTTCTTCAAACGATCGATCCGACAGCGCGCAACTGGGCCGCAAGAAACGCCTGTCGTCCGTTTAACACGTGTAGAAATGAACGCTCTGGAATGCGGATCTGTCGCCTCGTATCCGTCATTTGCTCCCGAACCTCCGATGTATAGCGTGGACGACCGAATCGACCTTGCTGTTCCGATACTTTCGGAGGGGACCGTATAGTCGAACCGTACGGACACGCGGAGAGCTCGTCAGCCATCTTTATTTCATCTGCATTACGGATGATAATAATAAAAGACTAGAACGAATACGAGCTAGGACAGGTAAGGGCGTTGTCATGGTTACGGAGTGCCGCCCGAGCCGTTTCGCTTCGCTCCAGCAAAAACACGTCATGTGATTTATTTATTTATTTATTTATTTATTTATTTTGCGTGCAGGTCGACGAGGAGAATCTGGACTTGAGTCAGAAGGCGCGTTTACACCTGGAGCGGTACAGCTTCCCTGTGGAGATGATGGTGGCGTTGCCTAACGGGACCGTGGTAGGTCTGGGAATTTTATAACGCATACCTCGTGGTCTTGGGAAGAAATCGGCGAGTTTGCCCGCCCGCCCGCACGCACGCCCGAGATCGAGTAGCGTAGCTCGGGTTGAAGAAACTATGAATAAAATTCACCAAAGTGCCGTGTTTTTATTTCATTCCTAGTGAATCCGCCTCGCCTGCGTTTGCCGGACGATATATCGTCCCAGAAATAATTGCGATGAACGATATTATTGTCATTTTGAGACCGTTTTATTCCGCTGATATACTGAGAATATAACCGCGTAATAACGCGAGCGCACCCTTTCAAAGCGCGATGCACTTTTAATTCTCCAGGAAGAATACTCAGACGCTGGAATACGATATCGTGAATTCTTTACGCTTCGGTTCTTCACCGTGCGTGTTTTAGTGCGTCGTTACGGGGACGGCGTATTCACGACTTTCTACCGAGCGCCTCACGGGTCCACGCGTGATTTCCTGCGGGAGCGGGTCGCGATATCAGCTTCATGTCGTCTGATTAATCTCATACGCGTGTACAGGATGCGTTTGGGCGAGTAAAGCGCTTAAAATCCCCGAGTTTATTGACTTTATCGACTGGATTATCTGAAACACTCGACGCGTCCGTTCTGGATTTTTCTTCTTCGGGAAGCGTCGTTAGTGCGTCGTTAATGTCTCGCGTGTTTTCACACCGGCGTGATTTTATTCAAATCGGCGCGAGCGCTCGCTACACGTCTGGGATCACGTTAAATTCGACGGATATCCGAAGGTTTTAATCTGTCGGCCCCGGAAGTGGACGAGAGGACCGGAGCAGCGCGGGGAGGGTCTGACGATACCTGATTATCCGATGTTTGGTTTCTCCGCTGCGCAGGTTCACCACATCAACGCTAACAACTTCCTGGACCAGACGTCCATGAAGCCGGAGGAGGACGTGTCGGGGTTCGGCTTCTCGGGCGGGTTCGAGGACCCGTCTACCTCCGCGTACGTCCGCTTCCTGCAGGAGGGACTGGACAAGGCCAAGGCTTACCTCCAGTCGTCATCGTCGTCGTCATAAACACACACGTCTCTCAGTCTAACAGCCAGACTCCTCCATGTCTCACACACACGTGAACGAGGACTTATTTCCTGCACTGAATTCTGGGAATGAATCTCTTATAGCGCGTGACTGCAGATTTTTTCAACACATGCTAATACAGTTTTGTTTTTATAGTGACCAGGGTTTAAGTGTAGCGTGCTGGTTATGAGATTTTAACCTGAATTAGCGATTAGCGATTAAGGCGATCATCAAAACTCCAGCTCTGAGGTAGAAAGAGGCGTTTATTAAAGGAATCGTTCGGCCAAAAAATCAGCCGAGACACGTTTGTTTCTTTGGCTTCACTCTCACGAACACTTTTGGCCTAACTTTTGCTTTAATCTTTTTTTGTTTTGTTTTTTTTTTTTTTAATTTTATTTTCCGCTATCTTGTTCACTTTTTGAGTCTTCACTCGCCACCGAATGTGCGGCGGCCTGAGAAAACCCTTCACACGGTGAAAACACGCTTTCCTAAACAAACAAAACAAAACAAAACAAAAAAGTACGAAATATTCCTCTTTCGTATGAATCTAAACGCGAAGTTAAAGTTCTAGCATTTTTATACCCGATATCTAGACCCGTGACCAGCGACGCACGCGGTAACCCTGCCCCGATGTTGTCGTCGGACATCTTGAGTAGCGGTGTGACTCCAAACCGGCCGCCGGGTCGCTCGCCGCGTCTCGACGGTCGGAGAAATCTTTTACGGTGTGCCATTCGAGTCGTGTCTGAAACTGTAAAAAAAAAAAAAAAAAAAAACCCGGGCTGAAGATCGTACGGCGTGAAGCCGGCTTTAGCTGGCGAACTATTTCGAAATCTTTCAACAGACTCTTCATAGAGTCACATTTAATAAATCTTTCCGTAAAGGTAGAAAATAAATCAATAAAAACACGTCTTTTTAAAATTTTTTTGCCTTTTCTTAAAACGAACGTACGACAAATTCTTTTCACTCATTTTTGCTTTGACGTGTGACGGGTTTTCCCAGAATGCCATACCCCCATCACACACACACACACACACACACACACACAAATATTATTTTTTAGTTAGTTTTCATGGACAATGGCACTCCAGTAGCTGCTCAGTGTGTTCAGTGATGGAAGTGGGTTTGTGTTTTGCTCAGCCAAGATGAGTTAGAGTGTGTGTGTGTGTGTGTGTGTGTGTGTGTGTGTGTGTGTGTGTGTGTGTGTGTGGGGTTTATCCTCGGATGGAGCAGTTTGTGACGGCCTGCTCTGAAAGCTCACTGTGGTGGGACCAGGCCTGATGTCTTTGTTCCAGTCCAGATATACACACACACACACACACACACACACACACACACACGAGCACACGCAACTGCTAGAAGATCAGTGTATTGTCTCGTCTTGTAGTCCCGATCATTAATAACTATGCAAAATTGTTATTTCCGTAAGATTTGGGTTCAAAGCCGCTGCTTTCCTTATATTTATGGAACAAATAAAACCCAGTGTTATTATTGTTGTTCTTTTTATTATTATTATTATTATTATTATTGGAAAGAAAGAATTTAGTCATCCTGCAAAGGTCATCATGATGTTATGATTTAATCTCTGACGATCATATTATACTTAAATGGTTGGTTTTTTTTTTGGAGGTAAACGGGAGATTGAGACCGTGTGACCATACCGTGATCTCGGTGTATAAACGTATCGATTTCAAGTAGGTAGGAATCTGCCTCCAAATCAAATTCGCACCTTTTCGTTAAAGTACCGCGGGCAGACGGATGTCCGACGTTCGCGCCTGGAGTTTTGCACTCGAGCTACGATCGCTAACGCGGCTGACCGCTAATGACCACGCGACGTCGCGTGGCTTTCTGTCGTCCTTCAAACTCTGACCTTCCGTTCAAACGTCTAGAAGATCCACACGACATAGAGCGTTTAGTAGGTTTGAAGCCTACATGAGAGGGTTTTAAATAAATAAATAAGTAAGTAAAAACATGAGAACCGGCTAATATTAGTACTGAATAGTTCGGCATTCGATTTGAGACGCTACGCTAGTCCGTTTAGTTATTTGCAGACGCAGTGTGACATGGTGCTTTACTGCCCCCCGGTGTTCACGTCGGTATCGCAGCACACGTTCATTTTGGAGGCCGCGCTCGAAGCGACGCTCGAAACTAGCACGGGGTGTGCCAGGCTAGGCGGCCATCTTGTGTACGCACATGCCTAGCTAAACGCGAGTGTACGTAATCCAGGCTTTAGCTCTACGGGCTCATTAGCTCATTGTGCGAATTCGACTCGTGCGAGTTTTCAGCTGTGCCGTGAAGGCACTTGGTAATTTATGGCATCTATAAACGTTCGCACATGAGAAACGTACAAAGAAATTCAACCTTCAAGTCCGGCGAGAATATATACCAAAAAAAAAATAAAAAAAATGTACTAAAAAGATTAAGCAAAACAAAGTGATTTCAGCTGTCCAAGATGGCCGCCGTCATAATATTACACCGTACGGCTACACGGTAGGGTTTAATTCATGGTTTTATAGCGAACAGGAAGTCCTACTCGGTCCTAAACCACATCTTCGACTTTACTGAAGAACTGGATGCGGTTTGAGGAGGAAATTTACACCCAAAAAAAAAACAAAAAAAAAAAAAAAACAACATTTTGGCTGAGATAGATATTTTTTTTATTACTCGTTAGCCACATCAGCGTCGTAGCATCAGTGCAAACAAGAGCAAACCTGTTTCATTTGAAGTGTCCTGTTCGCTGTATGAATACGTCCCCTGTACCGATGTATTTGTTGTGCAGTAAAATGGCGTACGACGTCTGGAACCTTCATGCTGGCAAAAACACCACCGTGATTTTAATTAGAAGATTTATTGTTTAATATGTGTGTATATATATATATATATATATTAATATATAATAGTTACAATGATGAGATAAGATGAGGTGTACGCGTGACGTACTTAGTAACAATTCCCTTTTTAAACGCAGGTTCGATTTCCAAACCGTACACTTCCTTTAAATAAAAGCAGCTAGCTAACGTGCTAGCTAGTGAAGCTTGGAAACACTTAACAGCCCCTGTAGGATAAAGCTCGGAGGAGGCGTTTTAACGTGACG
>NC_030424.2:28580000-28630000 GCF_001660625.3 Ictalurus punctatus
CCAGAACGGCTCGGTCTGCTTATTTCCTAAAAAGGCGACGGTAGCGGGTACGCCGTTTCAGCAGAAGGGATTCGGGACGAGGTCGACGGTTTCTTAATACTCTCATATTTCGTATCGGCACATTTATAATCGGATGCGTTTTCTCCCAGGTCTCGGATCGCACTGTCCAAAATATATCCACGGCAGAAATAATAACGAAGCTAAATGTTAAACGGCAGTGATGCGCGCTGCCCGTCACCTCTCTTGTTTCAGGAGGAACCAGGCGTCTCTGCATGGCGCTGTTTTGGCTTTTCTGAACTCCAGCGTCCCCAAACCCTTCTTCTTCACCAGCTGGGGCTTCTGACGCATCCTCACAAACATCATAGAGCTGGTCCTGCTATGTCCTGGACAAAGGTTTGAAAGCGACTATAATTGCTATACATATATATACACACACACACACAATATATATATACAGTCCCCTCCGAAACTATTGGAACAGCAAGGTCGATTCATTTCTTTCTGCTGTAGACTGGAAACCTTTGGGTTTGAGTTGAAAAGATGAATACGAGAACAGTTTATGAGCAGTATTTCACCTGCTGTAGAGAACAACTGAAAGGGGCTGTGGTAAAATCCCGGAAAAGCTCCACGAAAGGATAAACCAACAATTTGGTGATGTCAGTGAGTCACAGGCTTGATGCAGTTATCACAAGCAAGTGATATGCAATTAAATATTAAGTGTTATTTACTTGAATTTACTTCAAGACTCGTGTGTTCCTATACTTTTGCTCGCCTAAAAATCGGGTGGTCCGAACAAAGAACGAAAGGTTCTACGTTTTAGGTCGTTTAACACGTCTGGATGTAAACACCAGGAAGTAAAAGCTGGAATCCTAAACTCTCGTCTCGTATCCGTCTCGGATGTCTTCGGTGTACAGAGCAAACTAACGGATCGGCCTTGCCGTTCCAATAGTTTCGGTGGGTCGAAATAGACACCTCTTTATTTACCACACTATTTACCCGATAGCTGCTTTTCTGAACACAGATGTTGATCGGTGTTAAGCTCCAGCGTGAGCTGCTCCAGCTGTCGCTCGACCTCGGCCATGTCCCTGCTCTCCCCGACCTCGTCCTCCGCGGTTTCCACCCGCGCGTCGCGGGTCGCGGCAGATCCCGCTGTCGAGGCGGACGTGGATCGACGTGCGGTGATGTGGATGATCGGGTCTTTCGAAGTTTTACCCTTTGATGCTTTCTTACGACGTTTCCACCTGCGATAATATAAAACAGAGGCGTCGGTGGATGTGTGTGTATGTGTGTGTGGGGGTACATTTTAGGAAGGATTCCCGTGTAACGGTCGCAGGAAATCAAACTCGTTTCTCGGTCATGCAGATAAAGGACAGGCGCTTCAGTTAAACATTCGATTGGAGGAGATATCGCAGTCTCAGTGACTGTAACTGTAGCGTGGTTGTTGACTGGTATTTGTCCTGTATCTTCTGTGCCCAATGTCGCCTCGGATCGCTGTTCTCGGCTGGCAGGAATCGAACGCGACGCTGTTGTGGCCCGTCACGCCGCGAGGTTTTGACGTGTTGCACGTTCGGAGATGCTTTTCTGCTCGACACGGTTGTAAAGAGTGGCTATTTGAGTTTCTGTGGCCGTCCTGTCAGCATTAACCAGTCTGGCGTCTGAGCTCTCTTATCAGGAAGATGTATCCATGTATAAACTCTAGAGACTAGCCTATCGCTAATCTTTATTGCTAATCTATAGTGTTGATCTACGGAGATAAGCCGGCTAATTAGTCTGTGAAAGCTTCCTTAACGCACCATGACGACGAACATCGTTAAGATGTTCACGCGTGGTCCCGAACGCGCCTGCTCCTCGCTCGGATCTTTTTTTTTTTTGACGTTGAGAGCTACACACCTCGGTGTGGACCTGCTGAAGTGAACGTGAGCGACGTCGGAGAAGAAGGTGACGGACGACAGATCGTCCACCGGACAGGAGAAGAGGTACTCTTCGCAGCCGTTCTCCTGCACCAGGGGGAGGGACTTATACGGGTCGAAGAAGATCTTACTGGCTGCTACGAGGAGAATGCCAGAAACCACGCCCTAAAAACAGACAGACTGGACATAGTTAGTAAAAGCAAGAACGGTCAAAAGGAAGAGCGGCTTCGTGGAAGGAAACTCACTTTCCGGTCGGTCACGAAGCGACAGAATAGCTTGAGACACGGCAGGTCCGCTGGTCCCGCCCCCTGCGTGCACTCGGGCGGCAGAGCCAATAGACAGCGCTGTCCGTCAGGCAACGGCACCGCCTCCACGTCCTGACAGCAAGTGTTTAAATGTAAAACTTTTTTTTTTTTAAAGACATTTTTTCATGTTTATTAAAATAAAGAAAACAGAGCAGCAAACACGGACTGATTATATTTATTAAGTGTGATTTATTCGTGCTTTTTTTTTTCTTTTTTTTTTTAAATTGCATTTGCTTTGTTTATTTTTCTTTTTTTTTTTTTACTCATTATTGTGTAGATTTTGGAATTTTTAAAAATCCTTTTAAGGCACTTAAAATTTTTAAACTCCATGTATATCCAACGTTTTAAGCTTGAGTTAAACTGTAAGAAATCTACTATAGAGATACACACACACACACACACACACACACACACAGCTTTGTGCTTCACCTAAAATCAGAGGGAAATTTTTTATTTATTTTTTTTTAACAGAACGTGCTGCTCACCAGCAGTTTGTCATATTCAGCGTCAGTGGATGGGGACACGGGGGTCGTCGGGGTCACGGCATCCAGTTTGGGCTCAGAAAGGTCAGCGAGCGTCCACGAGTGTTTCTACAGAGTTAAGAGAGAGAACACTTTAAAAAATCGACACGACACTTTTACTTCTCTGCTCCAGACGTCACTTTATGGCCGTGCAGATAAGTGCAAACTCGTGTTCAGCATGTGAGGAGGGATGATAAATCACAGAGAGAGACTCGGGGTGATTTATATTCAACATCAATACCATTCCATTCGGCTCCTTTAATGTTTGACTAGGCTGAGGTTAATGTAGGTGAGGAGAAAGGAAGCCGGTAGTTTAGCACTGAGAGGAACGAGACGATTCAGTGGTAACCAAACACCGTTTCATCGGTTTAGTTATTTTTTTAAATTACAAATAACAATTTGAACTTAAAACGCAGAGTCACTCATCACACTGACGTTACATTAATACGAGTTACACCCGAACCCCACTGTCCCGAAATGATCTGCTCCGGAAAACTTTCCCAGTATCCATAAACATCTTGTTATTGTTTTTGGTATCTTTGCTGTTGTTGTTGTTAGTGTGTTTGTTGTTGGTAGTGTTGTCATTGGTGGTGTGTTTGTTGTTTGTGGTGTTGGTGCTGTGCTTGTTGTTGCTGTGCTTGTTGTTGTTGGTGGCGAGTTTGTTTTTGTTGTTGGTGGTGCTAGTTTTGTTGTTGGTGGTGGTGGTAGTGCTTGATTTGTTGTTGTTGGTGTTGTTGATGGTAGTGTTGTTGGTAGTAGTGGTGCTGTTGTTGTTAGTGGTAGTAGTGGTGCTGTTGTTGGAGGTGTTGATGTTGATGATGGTAGTGGTGTTGTTGGTGGTAGTAGTGGTGCTGTTGTTGTGGGTGTTGATGGCAGTAATGTTGCTGTTGTTGGAGGTGTTGATGTTGATGATAGTAGTGGTGTTGATGGTAGTAGTGTTGTTGGTGGTAGTGTTGTTGTTAGTGGTAGTAATGGTGATGTTGTTGGAGGTGTTGATGTTGATGATGGTAGTGGTGGTGCTGTTGGTGGAGGTGTTGATGGTAGTGGTGTTGGTGGTGGTAGTGTTGTTGTTAGTGGTAGGAGTGGTGCTGTTGTTGGAGGTGTTGATGTTGATGATGGTAGTGATGGTGCTGTTGGTGGAGGTGTTGATGATGGTAGTGGTGTTGTTGGTGGTAGTGTTGTTGTTAGTGGTAGTAGTGGTGCTGTTGTTGGAGGTGTTGATGTTGATGATAGTAGTGGTGTTGATGGTAGTAGTGTTGTTGGTGGTAGTGTTGTTGTTAGTGGTAGTAATGGTGCTGTTGTTGGAGGTGTTGATGTTGATGATGGTAGTGGTGGTGCTGTTGGTGGAGGTGTTGATGATGGTAGTGGTGTTGTTGGTGGTAGTGTTGTTAGTGTTAGTAGTAGTGCTGTTGTTGGAGGTGTTGATGTTGATGATGGTAGTGGTGTTGTTGGTGGTAGTGTTGTTACTAGTGGTAGTAGTGGTGCTGTTGTTGGACGTGATGATGGTAGTGGTGTTGATGATGGTAGTAGTGTTGATGATGGTAGTAATGGTGCTGTTGTTGGAGGTGTTGATGATGGTAGTGGTATTGTTGGTGGTAGTGTTGTTGATGTTGGTATTTTTGTTGTTGGTGGTCACAGTGTTGTTTGTAGTCTTAGAGGTGTTGTTGTAGGTGTGTTTGTGGTTGGTGGTTTTGTTGGTGGTGTTGTTATTGGTTTATTTTTTATATGTATTATTTCAGCTCATCTGTAACCTCCATATAACCGTCTGCTCGCAACTGTGCCCTCCCCCTCCCCCTCCCCAGCTCTCCGTGCCCAAGATGAGCAAGATGGAACACAAGACAAATGTGACTTTTTTACATGAGTGGTTCATGTTTCCTTCCCTCAGTGACACACCATAATGGTATAAATAGCATTTACTATTCCGGGAAACTGGTCACCACAGAGCAGAACACAACAATTCACACGGCAACACAACACAATACACAACACAGCACACAATAAAACCAGTTAGCATGGTGTACCTGTGTGATTGAGGTGGTATCTGCTGGTCTGGCACTAAACTGGGAGGCTATACTGAACACTGTGTCCTCCTGATGAACCTGTTTAACACACACACACACACACACACACACACACACGGTCAGTACCATTGACACACCACTACTGCGTTACATTGTGTGTAAGTGACAACAGGAACTAACTTGCATTGTGGGTGTTCCACAACATTAAATGTAGTTAGCAAATCTTTACTAGCAACTCCACTAAGCTAAATGTAGCAACGTGTTAATTAGCATTAGTTAGCAATCTTTCCTGTTAATTCTACAAAGCTAAATGTAACAACGTGTTAATTAGCATTAGTTAGCAAATCTTTACTAACAACTCCACAAAGCTAAATGTAACATGTTAATTAGCATTAGTTAGCGAATCTTTCCTGTTAATTCTACAAAGCTAAATGTAACAACGTGTTAATTAGCATTAGTTAGCAAATCTTTACTAACAACTCCACAAAGCTAAATGTAACGTGTTAATTAGCATTAGTTAGCGAATCTTTCCTGTTAATTCTACAAAGCTAAATGTAACAACGTGTTAATTAGCATTAGTTAGCAAATCTTTACTAGCAACTCCACAAAGCTAAATGTAACAACGTGTTAATTAGCATTAGTTAGCAAATCTTTACTAACAACTCCACAAAGCTAAATGTAACGTGTTAATTAGCATTAGTTAGCGAATCTTTCCTGTTAATTCTACAAAGCTAAATGTAACAACGTGTTAATTAGCATTAGTTAGCAATCTTTACTAACAACTCCACAAAGCTAAATGTAACAACGTGTTAATTAGCATTAGTTAGCGAATCTTTCCTGTTAATTCTACAAAGCTAAATGTAACAACGTGTTAATTAGCATTAGTTAGCAATCTTTCCTGTTAATTCTACAAAGCTAAATGTAACAAAGTGTTTGGCAGAAACAATGTTAGATTCAGTAGTTAGCAAGGCTTTCTATAGCCTATATCTAGTTTCATTACTTAGCTAATCTAGATTTGGAATTGAGCATGATGTTCTACATCACAAAGATAGTTTCAGTAATCAGCAGGATGTTTCCTCAAATCTATACGCTTGTACTTAACAAGCTAATTTATTTCAACACTGCAAATCCACAGCACATACAGCGCTCACTTATCATCATTAATGATCCGTTTGCAATTACCAATGCCTTTTTGGACCACAGCGCTCCATTGTAAAGCTTCAGCACAAACTTCTGGATATCCATAAACCCGAATCGGTGTTCAGGAGGAACGTTGCAGCGTGTCCATGACCTTTGCTCAGCTCGCTTCAGTATGATGTCAGTGTGTGTGTGTGTGTGTGTGTGTGTGTGTGGTGCTTTTTCTACAGAGTATGCAAGAGTAATCATAGGTCATAGCATTTGTGTGTGTGTGTGTGTGTGTGTGTGTGTGTCACTCACCGCTTGCTCATCTCTCCTGCTTGATTCCGCTGCCGATTCCAACGTCCTTGTCGTTGACGTGTCAGATGGAAAAGCAGCCTCTGTGAAAGCACGCAGAGACACTCTGAGTCTAAAAACACTGTTGATAATGATCGTTTCCGTCCGTTTATTTATTTATTTTATGCACGAAAGGTGTTTAAAATACATATATTCTTTATCATTATTTTGAATATCTTTCAAAGAGAAATATATATTACGTTGAACAAAGAAACTAAATCACAATCATGACTTAACACGTGTGCAAACCATGATCCGACCTTCTTCTCCTCACCTTTGAGGTAATACTGTCTCAGCTTGGGGTTGCGGATGTGATGGCGCTCCGTGGCCGTAACGTCCCGGCTCGCGTTAACGTTAACAGAGGCGCCCCACGGCGCCGTGACGAAGTCCGGGGGCTGTGCGAAGCCTGACGGCAGCCTGGTGCCCAGCCTGGGGGTCAGATATTATAACACCGTCACGTGAAACTGCGTCGTTTCATTTAACTGCTGCTTGCTAAAGACGTTTCTCGTATAGATGAGTTGCTTTTTTTTTTTTCTTAGCTAGAGGTGGGCGATATGTGTGTATCAGGATATATATAGGTTTACGAACAAATCCCCAAACTCCTAGCATTGAAAATAAATAAATAAATAAATAAATAGATTCTTCCCATATGTGGGTGAGTATTTATTTTTTATTATTATTTATTTATTATTTTCAACATTGAAAAGAAACGTTCATAAAAAACGATTTCACAATATCCATGATATCTTAGTGGAGCGTATTGTGACACAATAACTGCCCATGATATCGATATTACATCATCATATCGTCCAGCCCTAAAAGTCTTAAAGGGATAGTACGGCCAAAAAACGAAAAGTCTGTCGTCACCGTTTACTCACCTTCCCGTCGTTCCGAAACTGAACATACAGGAAGACATTTTGAGAAACGTCTCGGTGGGGTTTTGTTTTGTTTTTGGTCCATACAATGGAAGTCAATGGGCACCAAAACTATTTGGTTACCAGCATTCTTCAAAATATCTTCCTTTGTGTTCCGCAGAAGAAAGAAATGCGTACAGGTTTGGACCGACATGAGGGTGAGTAAACGACGACAGAATTTTCATTTTTGGGTGAACCGTCCCTTTAACAGCTCTAAATTGCTCAGTATTAAAACACCGGCTGCTTTGAATGTTTTTTTTTTTTTTTTATATAATACATGCAGCAGCTTCGACCTTTTTCAGACTGAACCTCCAACATCCCTCAGGACATTTATCCCATTACGGCTGTTACAGTGCGAGTAATCTGAATTAGAACCGTACACACAGGAGAACTGACCTGTTCTTGACATTGCCAAAGTATCCGCTTCTCGTATTCTCCCTCCGTTTATTGTCCATTGTTTCATGTGTGTGTTCTGGGGGGTTTTTTCGGCGCCGAATCCCAGGAGCGCAGGAGTGTTCAGTGGACAAGAAAAGAGTCGAAGGAATTCGTTTCAGTCATCGTCCACCTCAATTCCTTCGTCATCTTCAGAGAACAGAAACGAGCTATGGGGAAAAAAAAAAGAGTAGACATTCGGGTCATGTCTTTACTAGGAACACCCGTATGTTAATGCGACTATCCGGTCAGCCAATCACGTGGCGGCAGAGCGATGATGTATAAAATTATTCAAGAGCTGATTTGAGTAGTTCAGAGAACCTCCAGCTGTCTGTAGATTTCATACGGAATGGTGCAAAGGTCAGAGGAGGACGACCAGACAGGTTCGAGCTGACTCCAGTATCTCAAATGACCACTGTTTACAACTGTGGTGAGCGGAAAAGCATCTCAGAACGCACAAAAAATTGACGGAGATGGCCTACAACAGCTTCGGGTTCCTCTCCCGTCAGCCAAGAACAGGAATCTGACACTACAGAGGACAACCAGACCAATTTTTTAAATAATAATAATAATAATATCAATCTCACTCGATTAACAACCTTATACAGTGGCGATGCATGGTTATAATATTTACAGATATTAAAATTAGCTATAATTACTAAAGCAGTGCAAGGAAACACAGAAATGAACGCTCTACAATGGGCGTAAGTCCATGAAAATGTTATGTGAACCCGATTCAACTGACAACGCCGAGTATTTCACTAGGACTTGCTGACGGGACGCAGACTTCCAAGTCCCCGTGAAGTGCCTTGAAACACGCAGCGTTATTCGATGTGTTAATGTCATTTCCACTGAAACAGGAAGACAGGGCGGGACAAACAGAGTGGCTCCTCCCCTCTTTTTACCTAACCCATAGTGTTCAGATAACCCCACAGCCCGGGCTAAGCCGTACTTGACAGTTAGCGCCATGGATTGTTATAATTAAGTTTGAAGGGCGGGACACTTCAGATTCTAGCGAGCGTTTCATTGGACAGATGTGCAGCAGTGAGTGAAGTGCAGGATGATGTCATCAGAACCGCTGGTAGAAAGAGAGACTGTCGATTTCTTCGTATTTGGCTTCTTTGCCTAGAGAGGTGAGGTGCACTATACTATGTGTTCAGTAGAAAATGATCTGGGATTCAAAGACTCACTCCCTTTAAAAGTGCATTGCACAACGTATAAAATAATGGCACCCTAGATATTTGTTTTATCTAGATGGACGCCATTTGGTAAATAAAAATGGAGGAAAGCTGTCATTTCAATGCAGTATTTAGATGACTAGCATGTCTAGATTTACTTTATCTCCCTCTACAAAGGAAATAAAAATCAATCAGCCTTTTTCCCCCATGATGATGATGATGATGAAAAAGGAGAAGTTAACCAGCTTTGCTACTGTCTGATTAGCAACGAATAAAACCATACTTCTTCTATAACTATGTGTGCATGACACCGCAACGATATAACTGATAAACAGAGCAGAAACTGACCTGTCTTTTGAATCAACGCAGCCTAAAACAGAAGCTCTGACAGCGGCGGATCTCCATCATGTGTTCTCACATGAACATGGGATGGTTTTGACAGGCGTATTGTTCCTCATAGCTGCATCTGACAAGTCCCGCCTTCTGCTCGCTGAATGGCTCGTATACACGAGCAAGCCGAGCTGATTGGACAGTTCACGGATCACTCACGTCACCGTCGCAACCACAGAACCAAATTGTATTTCTTTTTTTTTCTCTCTCTCTCTCTTTCGCTCTCGATATTAGTTCCCGTTTTAATTCTACTTCGTATTCTATTAATCGCGATACATTTGTGGTTACGACTATTAATTTTCGTTCACACTTTCGTTCACGGGCGGGGAATAAATCACATCACGAGTTGTTGTGGTTAATGCTTCAGTTTTAGGGTGAAGAGATGACGTCATCACACCGCGACCTATTGTGGTCCAAAAACAAACAAACAAACAAACAAACAAACAAACAAACAAAAACCGGTGATTAAATTAAAATATGGATTTGAAACTTTAAGTATGGATTTTTTAAAATCATTTTAACAGCACTTGCCATAAATTGTTGTTTGATGTTGTTGTTTTTAAATACAAAACCCAATTCAGGACACCAGATAGTTATGTTTATAGCTACAATACCTAAATAACGACATAGAATCAAATAAAATAAAAATAAAAACAATAATTATTTAAAAATGTATTTAAAAAATGTTTATATCAGTTGATAGTTATCCTTGACACATTAAAAAGAGTAAACCATAGCAGAGCAGATAAGAGAACTGGTTATATAAATGTGGTCAAAGAAATGGAAATTTTTATTTGGAATTTTCTAACCCTAACCCTGACCCTAACCCTTTTCTTTTGAAATTCAGTTTACGCTTAGTGTATATTTTTGGTGTCTATTTTTAAAAAAATTATTTATTTATTTTTTAGTATGTTTGATGTATATGTATATTCATTTCTGCACTGCGTGATTAATATGCATTATATCATGAGGGATCACTAATGGCCAGGTTTGGGAGGGTTACTTTAAAAATGTATTCCATTGCAGTTACGAATTACTTCATAAAAAATGTCATCAGTAGCGTAATCCAAGTATCACAATATGAAAGCAATGTTTTGGATTACGTCAAGGTCACATATGTAAATAAAGTCAAGAGAAAAGTAATATGATCTAAAATACTTTCATTTAGAGCTTATTTTACAGCTTTAAAAACATGTTCAATGTTTGGATTTGTTTTAATTAAATAAACGAACGAATGAATGAATGTCTTAATAGCGTTCAAAACAGTGTTACTTTGAATGCAGATTTTAATACACTGAAAAAGACACACTATTAGCATCATATGATATATATATATATCTATATATATATATAGATATATAGATATATATCATATATATATATAAATTCCTAAATTTTTTGGAATGTCCATGGAATAAAATAAAATATCTGATGCCACGAGTGAACCTTCTGCCATCATTTACACATTTGAATGGCCATATAATACGGAGCAATGTGATAACATGAAATTATCTTATATATATAAAAAAAACAATCTTATATGGTCATGGGCGTTGTTTTGATTCAGGACAGCTGTCATTTGTTGCTATTGTCAAACAACTGTTTGACTCTGTACACAGCAACGCTACACCTTTGCGGGTTCTCTGAGAGTAGGCTAACGGTTGAGAGGCACTGACTTTGGCCAATAGTTGCTGCACGCCTTTTAGAATCGACCAATCAATGTGCGAGAAGGTGGGAATTACAGAGAGGGGTTAAAACAATGAAAACCGGCACACACATGATGCAGTATAAGACCATAAGCACATCATAATGAAACTAAAGCCGAATCCCGGATATTTTCTCAAACTTATACGCTTTTTTAAGGTCCGAAAAAGAGCAGGTATGGTCACCCTGACAAAAGCGTTGCAGAGAACAATTTGTGTTCATTACTACCAAATTAACTTATCACAAAAGTTATTTGTGCATACACCAGGACGTGGCTCGTGTGAGCCCCGACTGGCAAGAGAGAACCAGAACTATATTCAAGCAGCTGTCTGTATTATGTCAAAAGATTAATTTCTTGTAATCCTGTAATTGTAATTAATTGTAATCCTGATTGTATTCCCTTTTTTTTTTTTTGTAATCTGATTACTTTGTTTTTTGATATAACTGTAACGGATTACAGTTACCAGTTTTTTGTATCCTGATTATGTAACGCTGTTACATGTATTCCGTTACTCCCCAAGCATACTGCCTATAATATATATATAAAATAAATTCTTTATTTTAACATTTTGAGATACTGGATTTTTGATTTCCGTGAGGTGTAAGCTGTAATCGTCAAGATTAAAATAAAAACAAAAAAAAAGGCTTGAAATATCTAGAAACAAACTAACTTGTCCATGATATTCTAATTTTCTGCGACGCGCCTGTGTAGTCAGTGTCATAGATTTAACAAGTTCAGGTATGATTAATACTAGGCGTAATACTTAAAATAAGTCATTTAAAATCATTTCCCTGATTGAAACACATTGTTGCTTTCATAATTATTCTGATCAACGCACTGTATGGTCAATTGCTGTTATTTACTAGAAAGTTACAACACACAGAATCACTTCAGTATGGAACCCATAAGCGGCCGTGCGTTATTACATTAATCGACTTAATTTTCCTATGTACTGGACATCCATCATCCCGAAGTCAGTGGAGTTTTTGAATGTTTTTTTTTTTTTTGTTAAATGCCTGAAATAAGGTCTGTGGTTAACACAAGCTCAAGATATGTTCGCGTTTTATACTACGACATAAAATACATCAGTCAGTACGTTTACATGGACGACAACAATCCGATATGAACCCGATTAAGAAACTAGCATGTAAACAGCGATTATTGATGACCTTAATCTGACTAAAGTCATACTCGAAGTAAACACGAATGTGGAGTATTCCTGTTTTAGTCGCATTATGAAAGTGCATTATTGACACACCATTCAGGATTTAAAAAAAAAAAGCGTAGAGGTGATGACGTCGAAGTCATGCGACCGTGGTGTAGTTCATTTATAGCCTAACATTAGGTTTTTACTCCTGGCGAGTGTATAGAAGCCTCAAAATCTTATGAATCGTATCTTAATGAACGAAACATGGAAGAATCACAAACTTTTGTTGGTCACAGAGTTTATTTTATATATATATATACATGTATGTATGTATACAATAATGCCAACATACATGTAACACCAGTCCCATTCACAAAGCGTGAGATTTTCTCTGGATAATATTACAGTGTCAGAAAACAGCTTTTGGTTATGTCAAGATGACGAGGAAAATTAAGTCGAGATCCCGAGAAAACAACTTTCGTGCATAGCCGCTTAGATCTAACGTACTTCAGCGCCCAAAAATATTTTTTCAAAGACTTTTATCTTGGTAGGTTTGAAACCTTTATTTTGTCGAGCATTTGATTGGACGCTGAGATGCAAAAAAGGAACCAATCCCAGAGCGGCCGCATTAAACTGGCTCCGGCTTCTGCGGGAAGCTATCTAGTTTAGCTTTGTCACCACGGTAAAATTGAATTTGTTTATTTTTATTATTATAATTTTTTAATCTTGCTGTTGCGAGAAAGAAGACCACGAACGGTTTTATAACCACGAACGGTTCGTAGAACAGTTGAATACATGAAAAACTAAACGTCTTTCCAAACGTTGTTTTCTTTTTTCCATTAGCGGTTTTATTTTAACAAACATACTTTAGATAGGGATGTGTTCCAAAAAGGCCGCGCTATGAATCTAGGGTGCTTGAATGAGAGCGTATGAACTGGTCCGTCTATGACGTATGTAGGGCGCCTACGAGGAGGATAGCGAGCGGTTTGGGATTGAGCCGGTGTTTGTAACGCTGTTGTAGCTAAACGAGGGTCAACTCAAGGGGCGCAAGGTTATATAGCATCTAATGCAAGTTGGTTTAGGAGCGAGGAATCAGATTAAACTACATGATGCTTTAATTATAAGGATTTAGTCCTATTTTAATGAGAAATGAACACTAAAATCATCGATTTGTAAAGCCCGTTCGGTAGCTAGCTAGTGTGGTTTAGCATTCTTTTAAAATCCAGCCTGCTTTTGTAAACAGTTTTCAGTATTTAAAGGCAAATATTAGCACGGTTTAGTACAAAGTGCATGTTTTCAGAATGATGTAATGCTTTTAACACTATAACACCGGATTCTAGAGCTGAAGTTTCGTATATGTGGCTCTCGGAGTGTTTAAATGAGACTCGGATCTGTCATGTGTGTCTCTCTCTCTGTCTGTCTCTCTCTATCATGGATTCTTCTCATTTCAGATGCTTGGTGACTTGACCGCAGTGGACTGAAGCCCCCCGGACATCATGTCTTCCGTCGTGCTGTGATCTCGACCGCTCTGGGAATCAGAAATCGTCTGGTCTTGTCTTCAAACCCTCCTCCTCTGATACGATGGACACCGAAGCGGTGAGCTCCCTGTCCGTCTCGCCGCGGCTCGCTTCACAGACCTCTGTTCACTATACTGCACGGGTCATCACTGATACCTTGTCGTTTTCAGTCCGCTCTGGGACGTGTCCCAAATCGACCTCTGTACTCTGTAGGTACACTCCACTCACTTCTGGTACGCTCCGAACACGCCCTTAAACTTAAGTGTGGCATCGTATCGACTCGGCGGCGGTCTACAGTGGGCGTGTCCTAAATGAAGTTTTATTCGCCCTGACACGTTATCTTTTTGTGCCGCAGTGCATTGTGGGTACTTTATACCTTCTGTGTGTGTGTGTACGCAGGAGGTGATTCCTATTTGGCAGAACAAACCTCATGGTGCGACCCGGAGTGTGGTGAGGAGAATCGGTTCCACACTGCCTCTCAAACCCTGTCCCAGAGCCTGTTTCCAGGTAACACACGCACACAGGTGCAAGACTGTACCACTGTAATATGATTTCTTTCTTTCTTTTTCTCTTTCTTTCTGTCTGTTTCCTTCTTTTTGCCCCCCCCCCCATTTTTATCGTTATTCCTATTGTTTCTTATTTTGCTTTTCATTCTGTTCTTTCTGTCTTTCATTCTTTCTATACTTTGCCTTTAGTTCTTTCTTTTTCTTTGTTTCACTTCTTTGCTGATGATTGTGTCATTGTCTGCTCATTAATCTTTGTGTGTGTGTGTGTGTGCACGCTCAGGAGCTTCCTGGTCTGAACCCACTGCGGCACACGGATGGCCCCCTGGTGCCCACGCTGGCCGACATCGCCTGGATCGCTGCTGATGAAGAGGAGACTTATGCCAGAGTCAGGTAGGTGTGTGTGTGTGTGTGTGTGTGTGTGTGTGTGTGTGTGTGTGTGTGTGTGTGTGTGTGTGTGTGTGAGATCACGATAGTTTAATAAGCTCTATAGATTAAATGTAAAACCAGAAAGGCACATTTCTTAAGACAATGGCCTTCTCTTCTCCTATTGGTCAGGAGTGACACACGCCCCTTCCGGCAGGAGTGGAGGCCGACGCCCCTCATGGTCCTGCACAGGAACTCGTCAGTGCCCAATTTCCGGCGAGAGGGGAAGCGCATGGAGGGTCTGAGGAAGCCAGGTGCCACCGCCCTGAACCGCGCCACCGCCCTGCAGGACGAGCTGAGCCGCCTCCGCGCACAAATCGCCAAGATCGTAGCAGGAGAGACGGGTATACACACACACACACACACACACACACACACACACAGAGCTAGATACCATCATCCACAGTGTTTCTAAACCAGGAAGTTAGGAAAGTCTTTCTTTCTTTCTTTCTTTCTTCTGTCTGTACGTTTTGTTCTACCTTTCTTTCTCTCGTTCTGTGTGTGTTTGTCTTTCGTTCCTGGTTCCTTGTCTGCACTTTAAATGGTTTTTCAGGAAGTTTTTATTTGTTGGGGGTAATGTTTAATTCCTAACAAAGAGTTGTTATTAAACCTATTCATCATTACGACAGGTCTAAGTCGTCCTCATTGCTGTGAGAGCTTCTAAACCTTAGGTATGTTTCTCCTCTTCCGCAGACTCGAACCCCATCACCCCGGACCTCCTCTCTCCAGACGACACCACCGTCGGCTTCTCCATGGCTCCTTTCGAGGCCGCGGCGTTCCACCCGCTCCCCACCGCCTCCTTCGTCATCAGCGACGTCACAGAGGTGGATGAGGAGGAGGAGGAGGAGGAGGAGGAATTAGAGGATGAGTCGGAAGTCCCCGAGCTAGAGCCTGATCCCGTGCCCCCTGTCTGCATGACGGCATCGGCGACCTTTGACCTCGACCGGCCCACCATGGACTTCCGGGAGGCGGAGGAAGACACCGTGTCGCTGTCCAAGTCCACCAGCTTCGCTGACGTCAAGGACATCCTGAGGGACATGAACCGCATGAAGATGAGCAAGGACAGGTGAGAGGACTTTTACCTGATCGACAGGTTCATCTGATGTTGGGGGAGGGAATGGAAGACGGAATGGGGCGGGGGGGTGGGAATGGAGGGGTCCTGTAGATCTTAACGGGGTCTTAAGTCCACCATCAACTCCTTTGTCTCGCTGATGTTCAGGAGGGGGTTGTTCTCCGAGCCCCCCCGTACTGCTTGTGGTCTGTCTGTCAAGAATCCGGAGATCCACTGGCACAAAGCCTGGCTACGTCCCATGTCCTCCAACTCGGTATTGAGTTTGGAGGGAATGAAATGCCGAACTCCAGTCAACAAACATAATTTCATTGTACATTTAATTTCCCTTCCTGGTGTCCAGATGGCTCAGGGCTGTGTGTAGGAGGTGTGTGATGGCGTCCAGGGTATCAGTTAATGAAGACGAAAGGCTGGTTAGAGACTTCATCACACTGAGGTCTGCCTCCACTGGTCTGCACATTTTAGGACTTGTACTCGTCCTCGTTCCCGATGGCGACCCCTGCGTGATGGGAAGGGGGGGCGAGATCTGAGCGATCCACCCACGGCTTCTCGTCGGGAACGGTTCCGATGATGGTTTTCGTGGCGCGCATCATCCGCCAGTCTCCAACACGTCGACGTCTTCAGTGCCGCGTCCGAACGTGTCCCGGTCGGCCTCACCGACCTCTGTTTCAGCCTTTCTTTGTATCTATGCAAGGGGAAGATGGCGGCACGGTCCGATTCCCCAAACGGCGGACGAGACCGTACCTTGTAGCTGTCTTTGAACGAAATGTAGCAGGGGTCCAGGATCCTTTCGCCCACGGCGGGGCAGGTGGAAGGTTGGCGCTGTTCAAGTCCCCCGCCACAATGAGCACACTGTCCTGGTGATGAGTCTGGTGTGGTGTTGAGTGAGGGTCTGATGTGTATTATTTGCAGTATCAGTTGTCTGTCTCTTTCTTTCTTTCTTTCTGGTCTGTATGTTTATTTATTTGTTTGTTTGTTTGCTTTTTCCCTCAATTTCTGTCGATCTGTCCTGAACAATGTCTGTAATAGAAACGTTTCATCACAACTGTTAATCCCCCCTGTACTCTCTGTAATCTGTAACCCGTGTGTGTGTGTGTGTGTGTGTGTGTGTGTGTGTGTGTGTGTGTGTGTGTAGATATTCCCGGGGCTGTACGTCGCTGATGGAAGAGGACTCGGCTACTCTGATCTCTGAAGCTCTGAGGAAGAAGTTCACTCTGCGGGATGAAGACGTTAATATGAAGAAGTGATCTGCCTTTTCTCCATGATCTCTGCGCCCACACACCCCGACATGTAAGAACACACACACACACACACACACACACACACACACACCGACGCACAAGAATACAGCGCTTCTATTCTAAACAGGATTAGTCTGCGATATGAACTGTTTTTCGTCCTTGTCTTCCTCAGAGTGATGATCGTGTTTTCTGTGTCGCCAGGTCTGTGCCTGTGGACCGTTCACCATGGAAACGCTACAGCGCCCCATGATGCCAACTTTAGCTCCGCCCCCTTCCCCTCCTGCAGTGATTACAGCCTCACAGGAATAGAGCAGCTCCCTGCTAAAATCTCTCTCTCTCTCTCTCTCTCTCTCTCTCTCTCTCTCTCTCTCTCCCCCCCTGTGTGTGTGTCTCTCTCTCTCTCTCTCTCTCTCTCTCTCTCTCTCTCTCTCAATGCTGCCTCCTCAGAGAGAGAGCACAGGGTGGGGAATCTGAAGCATCAATAATATATCGTGTGTCGAATGTTGTGATCTCTTCTAGTTTGAGCAGAAGTGTTCGTCATCATTCAGCTTTCCTCACACACGTTCATTTACTGTTACGAAATGTCTTTTTATTATTATTTTTCCTTTCATCTTTCCTCCATCTCTTCTTTATGAAACCTAGCAATACATACTTGACTCATTTTGATAACTAGGCTAGATTATTATTATTATTATTATTATTATTATTATTATTATTATTATTTTCCTTGTATTTTATATATTCACTTCACCAGGACGCACAAGTTCTTGAATATCTTTCGAAGTAGCGTATTTTCCCGATTTAATAATCTGAATTCTGTGTGTGGAGGGGGAAAAAAACGTCATAACGATATAACGTTTCGCGTCCGTGTATTTGTACGGTAAAAGTGACGATTAACCGAAAGTTAGACGTCATTCCTCCCTTACGCTAAACGCTCGTCCAGTACACGTTTACCGGGTTTTTTTTATTTGAGGATTTTCAGCGATCTTTATCGTTCACTTTACGCAGCCGTCGAAGTACAAACCGCGTCAGGATTCACGGAAACGAACGCCAAATCCAGGGAACGCCGCGATCTCTCAAGACCGCCGCGGATTCGGGCCGAGACGCGTCACGTGACGCCGTCGCAACCTTCAAGTTGCGTCGCAAATTTCAAGAAAAAAAAAAAAAAAAACGCTTTTTTTTTTTTTTTTTTTTTTTTAACTCATAAAACGCAGAAATACTTTGAGGTTTGATTTTAAAGATTAGGTGTGTGTGTGTGTGTGTGTGTTGTATAAGTAGTTGTGTTCATTGCTGCTGTTGCTGCCTGTGTAGCTGCGGGGAACAAACCGGCTACGGACGAATTTGTCCGTAAATCGTTCGTAGGTGCGTTCACACAAGAAGCGCGGCGTTCGTGAAAATATATATCTATACGCACGCAGACTCACTCACGCCACCCTCGATTAATCGGCTACAGATCCGATCTCCGTCGTCGACGATCCTCGTTGCCGCGGTTTAATGCACGGATTACGCTCTCGACTTTTACCCCAACGAATAAAACACCAAACTAACCAACGTCTCGTGTAAACGTACAGTTATTCCGTATCGACGACGAAAGCAAAGCCATCCCAAAGCGAATCCGTAAACGGAGCCGAGTGAGACTCGCTGTCGGGTTAGGTGAAAAGTAATGGCGCCCTATACGAGGAGGAAGCGCTGGAGCTGCGTTAACGGAAGGTCCAGCGTTCAGGAGACGCTCTTTTACTGCGTAGTCATTCTTAACACGCTGCGAGCTTTGCCCTTTTATGGAGTTTCGTGGGCGTGGCCGAATGCAAATCGGCCGTATCGCGGTAAATCACAGCAGGTTGGCGTTTATCAACGTACACACGTGGGGGGGGTAAAAAACCCAGCGGAACTTGTCGATCTTGCGGAATCGTTTCGGTCGGTTTTGGCCGACGTATGATTTTTACCAAGTGTAAAACGCACACAGATGGAATGTTGTACGTCATTTGCGTGTAATCTGCACGACTGTGTTTAAGTTTTCAGTGTGTGTGAGATTGATTTCACCATGCAACAGACATGGGGTGTGTGTGTGTATATATATGTGTATGTGTTTTCTTTGGCCACAAATAACATCACAGAACTCTGAGACGTTTGCGCAACTCGAGACGCGATTTGCTTCACGATATTTACGTCTGCTCACAAAATACCAGCATTTTAAAATCTTATTAAAGACGCATCGTTTCGACGTTTTCTTTCACAAGCAGAAATAATGAAGCTTACACAATCCGTTCAGCATTCCCTAATCCACACGGTACCGTGTGGGGTACTGGGGTGGTTGTTGTTGTGAATTGTGATGTCGTTTAGTGATATTAATTATAATATCGTAATTCCTGACACGACTCTTATTTAGCTATAATTTCAAATACTGACAGGATCCGTTTCAGTCTGTACCGCAGAAGTGAAATTTGCTTAACGGAGCAGCGGTGAAAACACTTGAAGTACCCACAAGTTTCCACCCATATCCGGGACGTGACGTCGGAAATCGTGTACGTTTTATCCGTCTCTCTGCCTTTAAACCCTGAAGAAACGATCACGTCTGTAATATTTTCACGCGTCCGACGCTTGCTCGGATTCTGTCGATCGTACTCGCCGTAAAAACGTTCGTGCGGAAGTAGACGACCGCTTTGCGCACTAGTCGGTAAGCGCTGACGAGCTGAATAAGTGCACGCTCCCAGACCGTACGGGGACGTGTCGTGCTCAGAAGGTTCTGGAGTATAATTCGCCCCTAGGAAGATATGAAGAAGAAGCCATCTCTGACGGTTAGAGCTTTCAGGAGGCCTGCTGTGTGTTGGACAGATCCAAGCGTGTTTTATTACTTCCTGTTTGATCACAGATTGAGAATTTTTCATCCAGAGGAACATTTGTGTGCTGTGACTTTGAAACCCCCCCCCCCCCCCCCCAAAAAAGAGAATGCTGTACCTGCCTGTATATCGTGCATACGAGAGAAAATAAAAAGGATAATGTTTGAAATACACCCGAGTCTCCACGTGGGTTTCCTTCCTAAATTCATGCTATGCTAAATTGACCCTTCGTGTGTGTGTAAGAGTGTATGGTGTCCTGCAATGCACTGGTATCCCATGCAGGGTGTATTCCCACCTCACACCCAGTGTTCCCCTATGAATTGTTTTTTTACTGAAGGTGAGTGAATGTATGAATTAATTAAATGGCTTCTACATTTAAAAATAATAATAATAATAATAATAAATTGTAGTGGCATCCATTGAGCACAAGGGGGCAGCACGGACTAAATTAAATCCCTTGCAATTGAAACACATTTTTAAATAATTGAGATTTTCGTAACAAATGAATAATCTTTACTATATTTACTATAGTATTCTATATACTATTCTATGGTAACATTTATTTCTAGCTGTGGCTAGTTTTCTGGTCAGAAGTTAGCCTTCATATTTAACTTTCACTGTTTTGGTTTGTTTTTGTTTTTTGACAGAAGCTAGCAATCATTTCTAGCTTTGGGTAGTTTTATGGACAGAAGTCATCTTTCATTTCTAGATAGGTGCTAGATGTCGATACAAAGCTAGTCAACCAGACAAGGCTCCTAATTAGCTAGCAAGTGTTAGCTTTCTAGACAAATATAAGTTATTAGGAACTTTTCAGGACAAAGATTCTTCTTCTTCTTGGTTTTATAGCCAGGATTAGTTCTATGCACAAATATAAGACTTCATTTCTAGTCTTCTGTACAAATGATCTTAGCTGACAAACCTTAGTTCTCCGTTTTCTACTGTATGTGCTAGCTTCCTAGCGTCTACCTTCAGGCCTTTTCACACAGTATGTTACGTTGAGGTCATCAAAAGTATCCCGTGTGTCCCATGAAAAGCTAAACTGTGACTTCCAAGATTCTAGTTAATGTTTTCTTCCTAATTCTTCTCTTCTTAAAGGCTCGAATCATTCGAGGCCGGTTTTGACTAGCGGTCTATTTTCTGAGCCTGAGTCCTTGGCCTAGTTCACTTCTCACCTCGCCGAAGTGGATCCTGCCTATTTTAGCTGCCAGAAGATGTCTGCGGAGAGTCGGATTAATCGGGTCCGATGTCACAGCGTGGTTGCTGACGACTATAAATATCGACCTCTGTATGACATTGACACGTTTTGGGTTTTTTTTTTTGCTAATCCAGCGTGTCACTGGAAAGACACGTGGAGTGCTAACTGTGCTGATGTAGGAGTTAGACAAGTGTTGAACACAGTGTTGAGCATCACAGGTTAATCTCGTTTGTGTAGCAGCTAACATGACAGACAATGAACGTGTTTCTTGCTGGATTCTATCGGATGTGATGTGGGGTGGGAACCGTCGGTCGTCTCTCGAAATAGTCTTATCAGCATTAGAAAAGTTGCCAAGATGTTCACTGTCTCTCTTTTCCTCTCTCAGGACTATAATGTTAGAACGATAGCTTCATAAGCTAAGTTTAAGCTAAATCTATGCTAAATTTCATATGTTGGCTAAATCAAAGGCTGTGATTTTTGCGAGTTTTTGGCACAACGTGACGAGCGCCCGAGTTCCAGGTCACCTTGCCCTAACAGTTCATCTTAAATCATTTGTTCCAGGAAAACGATGGAGCAGCTTAAAGGAATACTTTATATTGTACATTCCATGGGGTGTACTTATTTTTTCACATGACCTATGAGTTTGGAGTGGCTTTTTGGACATATTTGTACTAACACTGGAGTAAGAGCACCCTCGACCCTCGTGAAAAGTACAAACAATGCGGCTTTCGACTGAAGGTCGTGGCTCTGGATTTCTATGAGGAGAAACCACAGAAAGATCTCCCTCGACTCCTAATCGGGAAACAACAGATCGACATGGCCGCTCACCGCACGAACAGTAAACAACAGCACGTCTTACCTTTAAACGAGTTTTATACGTCGCTCCTCACAGTTAGCTGGCTAGCATGTCGCTAACAGAAGACCTGCACGGAGTTGTACGCGGCATGTTTATTTCCCACTCTGTAGCCCGAATACACAGAGGTTCAGAATGATCTCACTCCAAGCTCTGACCGTCCACTTACTTTTAGCCATACGGTGCATAAATTTACCGACAGAATCCAACAACTGCCCTTAGACGTCCATTATATATATATATATTTTAAACAATTAGAGTAAACAAGTTTTCACTGTTTTCTCAGCTATATTCTCTAGTCATTATACGCTCAATAAATATAATAAACGCACCGATTATTATGTATTTCCTTGTCGTCGGAGTGGTACATCAAGGGCATATCTTGTATATGTATGTATATATGTATCTTGTATGCAGTAGATACACACTAAAAGTACCGCCCCAGCGACAACAAGAAGGTACAGTTCGATACCTTTATTTCCGCGAGTGTCATTCTCAAAGACAAGAATCGAAACCTGATTCGTTCCGACCCGATTCAGAGCTCTACGCGGACACAACGACCCGATCCGGTTCAGTGTGTCTGAATGACTGGTGGAACGTCCAGAAACCCGAGATCTGTTTGCAATAAAATAATGACACACACGGTATGCGATTTCCTCAATTAAGGCCTGCCAGAGGCTCACGGTCTTCCTGGCAGTCATCACCCCTTCGTGCCAGGAATTTAGGTGAACCATTTCCTTTTGAACAGACATTAGAGGGGGGGGGGGGGGGGGGGTTGTGTCCTGGGTGTAGCATGATCAAAAGTGACCACATCGCTCCTGGGTGTCTGTTATGTTTACGACCTCCCTCCCTCTCTCTCACTCTCTCTCTCTCTCTCTCTCTCTCTCTCTCTCTCTCTCTCTCTCACCTTCTGTCGAGTTACACATGATTTTATGGAGATACCAGTGACCCTGACCCTTCCTGCTCTCCGGATCTGCCTGATCCATCCTGATGCCCTACGTCCGGATGGAGCTCTCATCAACAGCCTGGAGATTGCTGAGGACGGTACCGCTTGGACTGCGATCACCACGTATAATTTTACACTCGGGTCTCCTTTAGTCAACAGTGGACTAGTTCAACAAACAGACTTCATATAAACACCATAATGACCTTCCTTTTACGTTCACACGATCCGCCGTCCCCCAGATGATTACGGGTTCCCTTCCGAGTCCGGTTCCTCTCGAGGTTTCTTCCTCGTATCATCTCAGGGAGTTTTTCCTCACCACCGTCTCCACCGGCTCGCCCGATAGGGATAAATCCACACGCTTAAAATCTCTACCCCGTGTTTATATGTTTCTGTAAAGCTCCTCTGAGACGACGTCCGTCGTTAAACGTGCTCTACGAATAGAACTGAATCGAATTGAAGCTGAGACGGGATTATTTATACAGTTCCTGTCATTAAACACACCATTTACAGTATAACTCTCTTACGTTTTTTTATTTATTTTTTTTATTTTAACTTAACACCTGTAGATTGTTTTAATAATTGTGGATTGTTTTACGAATGATTTTTGAAATTATTGTACGAACACCTTTTACCACCGTATCATCTCCGAGATTCTTTGTTTTGCCTTTATTATTATTATTATTATTATTATTATTATTATTATATTTCTTTCATCTTCTATTTTTAAGTTGATCTTTATGTGTTGGTCATTGGGGTTTTTTTTTCTTTCTTTGTCTCTGAACTAACGTTCAGCTTTATTTTTTTTTATCATTATTATTATTTCTGAATATTAGATGAATGCTACATTTTCTATATACGTATATATAATTAAAATGTAGCATTCATCTAATATTTCAGATTCAGCAAGACATCTCCTATCATTTAAGACAAATATTAACCGTTACCTTACTTCCCATCCCCTGGAACACATTCTCTGGGTGTGTGGGCGTGAGTGCATGTCCACCGAGGTGCCTAAATGGCCGACCCCTCACGTCTTCCTTGTTAAGCTGCTTTCCTGTTGCCTCCTGTTGCTATGATACCTTTCCCAACATAAGGGATGCTAGGAGACGAAACCCTCAGTGGAGAGGCTTTAAGGGCGTTAGCACTCGGAACAGAATTGAGCGTTTTCCCCAGTGGATGAACCCACATTAACACCATCAGCACCCGTCCGTGTTATTTCAGTCTCAGGAGGCGCGGAACGACGTGAAACGTCCACTTTCAGCACGGAGGAGAGTCCAGAGCTCGTCTTTACACTACGGAGTGCAGCCATAGGAGAATCGTCGATGCTTCATTTCACTTTCTTTCCTCCATCGGATTCCGAAGCGTACCGCTGCCTCTTAGGCGAATACTCATAATAATGTTGACCAAATGACAAATGACGTTTCATTGTGCAAAGAGGACAGGATGCAATGATGTATACGGCAGTTTTCCACCTCATACGTTCTCCTCCAAGACTATTGGAACGACAAGGCCGAGTCGTCAGTTCGCGCCGTACATCAATGACATTTGGGTTCGAGATCAAAAGCCGGAGATGAGATATCGGCTGTTATTTCCTGGTAGAAGCAGGAACCTTTTGTATCAGACCGGCTTATTTTTAGGCGAGCGAAAATATAGGGACAGACACGTCTCGGAGTAAATCAAGCCCGCGACTCGCTGACGTCACCGAATCGTCGGTTTATTCTTTTGTGATGCTTTTCCAGGGTTTTACCGCAGAATCTTTCAGTTATTGCTTGTCTCGGGGGGGGTTTCACCCAATCAAAGTCTGGCGATTGACTTGGCCGGTCTAAAACCTTCCACTTTTCTCCCCCTGATAAAGTCCTTTGTAGAGTTGGCAGTGTTATTGGTGTGAATGGCAAAATGACTCAAATGGAATAATATATTAGAAAGTAGTGGTAAACATTTTGTGATGGGAGAAACACAAATTACACAGCAGAAATGAAAAACTAGCGAAGAACTAGCAAAACTTACCCACAACCGGTGTTGGGTAAGTTACTCAAAAAAAACAGTACTCCACTACAGATGACTAATTAGTCATTTAGCCATTGTAATCTGATTACGTTACTGATTACTGCGTGTGAAAAGTCATCCGATTGCTAATTATTTGACTTTCACGTTACTTTCCAAACCTAAAAAATACACTACAGATCGAAACTCGTGGTTCTTAGACCGATAAAATATAAAACTGGTATCACTGGGCTAGTGGGGTGTCGCTAGCCGAGGGGAGGCGCAGCTAAGCTATCACTGTATGGGTTTAACTGCTACAGCGCCATGTAGAGTACATTATCTTTCCTTCTGCTCCGCTCAGATCATGTTGACGTAAACTGGAACTCATCTAGACATTCACACACCATGCTCATTTTCCTGCTCAGCATCAGAGGACGGTAGTGTTTCAGTTTCAACAGCTTTATCGGCGTATATCCATTTTTCCTCACACCGACCGTGAGCTAGCGTCGGGAGGAATCGAGAGCCGCCAGCCAATAAGACGCGAGTGTTCCCACGTGCGTATTTTCCCGTAAACCCCGTCCGATCGGTCTCGCCTCCGTTCACCGAGGATATAAAATCACAGCCGTCTTCTTTTAGCGACGTTCGGTTACGCGGCGACGGACCGCTCCGAGTGGAGAATTATTCGGCGCCGAGGGAGAAATCTCCGCGGCAAAAAAAGTGATTTATTTTAAAAATGAATCTTACTTAATATTGTTTTCTTAACAATGAATCTGTAACGCAAGTAACGCCATTTTATTGGCATCGGTAACTGTGATCGAATTACAATAAATTTATAAGGTAATGCGTCACATGACCATCACATGCGTAACATGCGTCATCATGTAATGCGTCACATGCGTCATCAGAAAAAGTCGTTCGATTACAGTGACTCTGCCCACAACACACGATAAAGAAGAAAGAAGTCACGGAAAACGACTCATAACAAACAGAGAAAATAAGAACAAATATCCACAGCAAACAATTTTTAAAAATACTATTATATTATTATATAAGAGTTATATTATATATTTTATTATTATTATTATTATTATTATTATTATTATTATTATTATTATTATTATCTTTGAAGAAGTCATGCAAATTACCACGATAAATGATAAACAAGAAAAATGGGGAAAAAAAAGAAGAAAAAAAATAACCCCTGAAAATGACACCAAACAGTAAACAAGATATATTTTATTATTATATTATTATACTATATATTTTATTATATATTATATTATATTATTATTATTATTATACTATATATTTTATTATTATTATTATTATATATTTTATTATATATTATATTATTATTATTATACTATATATTTTATTCTATATTATATCATATTATATTATATTATATTATATTATTGTTATTATTGTTATTATTATTATTATTATTATCTTTGAAGAAGTCATGCAAATTACCACGATAAATGATAAACAAGAAAAATGGGGAAAAAGAAGAAAAAAAATAACCCCTGAAAATTATACCAAACAGTAAACAAGATATATTTTATTATTATATTATTATACTATATATATTATTATTATTATTATTATTATTATTATTATTATTATTATACTATATATTTTGTTATATATTATATTATTATTATTATTATACTATATATTTTATTATATATTATATCATATTATATTATATTATATTATATTATTGTTATTATTGTTATTATTATTATCTTTGAAGAAGTCATGCAAATTACCACGATAAATGATAAACAAGAAAAATGGGGAAAAAAAGTAAAAAAAATAACCCCTGAAAATGACACCAAACAGTAAACAAGATATATTTTATTATTATATTATTATACTATATATTTTATTATATATTATATTATATTATATTATATTATATTATTGTTATTATTATTATTATTATCTTTGAAGAAGTCATGCAAATTACCACGATAAATGATAAACAAGAAAAATGGGGAAAAAAAGTAAAAAAAATAACCCCTGAAAATGACACCAAACTGTAAACAAGATGGAGAAATTACCCAAACCGTAAACAAGATGGAGAAATGACCCAAACAGTAAAAGGAAGATGACCTACACCAAATGGTCTTGATCATTTAATACATTCATCCACGCTGTAAAACCGGATCAGTTCATTTAACTCGAAAATAATTTGAGGAAACTAATTACCTCAGAATTTTTAAGTTGATAAATCAACACTTCAATATAACAAAAATCAACTTTAAATCACAAAGTCTGAGCTACATTTCTGTTACATTGAAGTGCATTTGGCTTAAAGACATTGGTTTATCAACTTCAAAAAAAATTCTGAGGTAATTACTTTCCTCCAATCTTTGGAGTTAAATGAACTGATCCGGTTTTACAGTGCAACGAAATGACTCTTTTAAAAAAATTTTTTTTAAATCAATTGCATTAAAAAAAAAAAAAAAAAGAATACTTGCATTTTTATCCATTCAGATTTGACCTCACATCCTGTACAATTGGGCCACTTTTGATCTGTTTAAATGAGTTGCTTGCCTCACCTCATACACATACAGTAGATTGTAGAGGGCGTTGAATTAGAGAGAAATTAAGCAGAAGATGAGCCGTCAAAACGTTGTTTACGGTTTCACAGAAACGGACATACTATAAAGATAAAATGCCATTTTTATTTATATACTGGTTTACAGGAGGTGTCTGTAGCTCAGCGGGATACTGAGGAATCATCTCTGAAGCACCTGTTTTGATTTTAAAACATATATATATATATATTTTCTTCCTGTTCCTGTGCGAAACGTACAGTAGCCAGTTTTATGACACACACTAACCTTATCACCTTCTAAGCCAGTGTTTGCTTTGGACTCGTTATCCAAAGCCTCCTGAAATGAGAACGTCGTCTCTGGCAAGTGAAGCACAGGAGCGCGAAGAAAAAACAATACCGTCGTCAGTGTCTATATATAGCTTAGCCAGAAAACGAAAAAAGAAAAAAAAAAAAAACCCAAACCCATTTGATGTGAATGTGTGCGTGTGTGTGTGTGTGTTTTTCTTCTCAGCCTTCACTAATAGACACCACGGCGAAGAATAGAACATGTCCGGTATAAATAGTGCACGATGCTTGTTGTGTTTCGACGCCTTCCCAGGCTCGCTTCCCAAAGCGGAGACGGAGTGGGCGTTAGGCAGATCGGGTGACGAGGGGACGTGGGATCTGTGTGGAAGAGAGGAAAAGTGATAGGGCAGTTAGGGTTGCTCTCTGGAGACCCCTTATCTTACCTGCGTAAGTGGAGGATAATGAGGAAGAGACGGTGTCTGCTGCCCAGGGGTGAGTTTCTGACTGCGTGGGCTTGTAGACTTAGAGCTCCACAATCTCCTTCACACACATGCCAAGGGTTCTTAGGTACTGCTATGTGATGGATGGTGTGATTAGGGATGGCTCCTTTCATCCTCGATACCCCAGCAGTGCCAGCTGCTTCCTTAGACACATCAAACGGAGTGAAAGAGAGACAGAGAGAGAGAAAGGATAGGAGAGGAAATGAAAAAGGCGGCAAGAGTGAGAGCAAAAGATGGAGGAAACAGTGCGGAGAGAAAAAAAAATCGTTCGTTTTATTCATCTTTACCTCTAATAAACTGGCTACGCGCGTCTGAAATTGATTTTAAACAATCATTAGATGGAGAACCTGTGGATTTCGGAGCGACTTTTTGTCCGTTACTAGAAAAACAGATTTCGAAGTCGTCCGGAAGACCAATTTTACAAACGACGCGTCGTGACGTACGTAACACGCAGGCCCAATGATGACACAAAAAAATTTTTTTTTAAATGGAAACTCTAATTTTCTTTGCGTCTGCTTCTCAGAAGATAACGATTCCTCATATCAAACAAACAAACAAAAACAAACAAACACACTAGTAACGATACTGACCCACAGCAAAGGGGAAACAACAAATAAGTAACAAAAATGACGCCCAAAAACTAAACGAGAAGAAGTAGCAGACGTTAGCTTTTTGAAAAATGAAAACAAAGAAAGAAGTAACAAAAAAATAAATAAATAAATAAAACAATAATTAAATAAGCCAAGAAAAAATAATAATAATTTGATAGATGCCAAATGCTTAATAAGATTGAAGGAACAAAAAATTGCGCACATGAAACAAACAAACGGGGGAAAAAAACAAGGAAAAAAATTCAGTGAAAGTTACCAAACGCAAACAAAGAATTAGAAAGACGTAACCAGAAATCACCCACAACCCACGGAAACCAGCAATACGTAGCTAATAAAAAGGTGTCCAGATGAAAACCGTAAACAAACAGTAGCAATATCAAACAAACTAAAAAATAAAACAACTAGAAAGAAGTAAGGAAAATTACTCATGAGGAAAAGTAAGGAGTAAAAATACCCATTTCAAACACTAAACACGATGGAGTGATCTAATGATAAACAAAATCCATCCGTCTTCTATACCGCTTTATCCTTCTCAGGGTCACGGGGAAACCTGGAGCCTATTCCAGGGAGCAAGGCGGGGTACACCCTGGACAGGGTGCCAATCCTTCGCAACACACAATCACATACACACTCTGGACACTTTGGACATGCCAATCAGCCTACCGTGCATGTCTTTGGACTGGAGGAGGAAACCCCCGCAGCACGGGGAGAACACGCAAACTCCGCACACACAGGGCCATGGTGGGAATCAAACCCCGACCCTGGAGGTGTGAGGCGAACGTGCCGACCACTAAGCCACCGTGAGACTGTTTGAAATATTTGATTGACACCAACACTAAAATATGACAACAAAAGCCAGACTGCTGTCATTGGTCGACTGAGTGGAAAAGTCTGAACCCCCTTTAGCTGTTACCTTTATTGTCTTTATTACCGGGCTCGAAAGTTTGTGCCCCCCCCCCCACCGTTATGCTCTAGTTCATTTAATTAGACACAGTACCTCGTTAAGGTGTAATGGCTAACGACAGAACACAGCACACGTGCACCTTATTTAGCCGTTTTTAAGACACGAAAAGTGCAAACAGGCTCAAACTCCCAGGAATTTCTTTTTTTTCGGTTGGGAGTCAAAGGGATAAAAAAAAAAAAAAAAAAAAAAAAAAAAGAAAGGAAAGAATAAAAAGCGGCTCACACACAACCGCAAACAGGAAATATCTTCAACTTTAAAAGAACCGAAGAAAGAACGTAAGAAGGTATCATAGTGTTTACAACAGTGAAAGCATTTCGAAAAAAAAAAAAAGGGGAATCAACACACGCATAAAGAGAGAAACGGAAAGGATTCCCAGAACGAAAAGGTTTAAGATGTTAAAGTCGACCGTATACCAAAGGAAATGAAAATCACGAAGGATGTCATGCTTTTCCGTTTCTCTCTAACATGACGAGTTGTTTTGTGTCTTATTAACGTCAGTAATGAGAAAATCTCTCATTAATTAAAGTGAGGTATTTCCTACTTCTACAGAAGAACATCCACAGTCTCTTTGCTGTCATTTTATACCATTCTTCCTTGCAGAAATGCTCCAGACCTATCAAACTGCGAGGGGATCTCCTACTCCCAGCCCTCTCCAAGTCATTCTGCAGGTTTTCGATAGGATTTAGATGCGAAATAGATTGACATTTGGAGCGATCGATGATTCCTTCTATCTTGATTTGAGCCCCAGTCCTAGCTGAAGAGAAGCAGGCCTATAGCGTGATGCCGCCACCACCGTGCTTCACTGTGTGCATGGTGAGCTTCAGGTGGTCTTTTGAGACCATAAAACATTTTGCCACATGGTTTGCGGTGATTTAGACAGGCTTGGATGGTTTAGATGATTTTTTTTTTTTCTTCTGAGAAAGGCCTTCCATCTAGCCATCCTACCCCAAAGCTCACACATGAAGAGTATGAGATTGTTATAACGTGCACGGAGCGACCAGCACGTGCCAGATATTCCTGCGGCTCCTTTAATGTTGCTGTAGGTTTCCCGACAGCTTCCCTGAAGGACGTCCTGTTCCCGATGATGTCACTCTGGCACCCCATGTTCTCCACTCGTTCTTGATGGCCTTCACGGTGTTCTGGAAATTCTTTTTGTTCCCCCTCTCCTGATAGATACCTTTCGACAGTGAGATCCCGTACATGCTTTGTAAGCACTTCGCAGACCATGGCTTCAGCAGCCGGGTGAAGCCTGCAGCTCAGATTTTCCACTATTTCAAATATAAGATACAAACAGAATAATAATAATAATAATAATAATAATAATAACAAAATGTAGGGCGCATGGTGGGTTAGTAGTTAGCACGTTCGCCTCACACCTCCACGGTCGGGGGTTGGATTCCCACCGTGGCCCTGTGTGGGCGGAGTTTGCGTGTTCTCCCCGTGCTGCGGGGGTTTCCTCCCCCAGTGCAAAGACATGCATGGTAGGCTGATTGGCGTGTCCAAAATGTCCGTAGTGTATGAACGGGTGTGTGAGTGTGTATGTGATTGTGCCCTGCGATGGACTGGCACCCTGTCCAGGGTGTACCCCGCCTTGTGCCCCATGCTCCCTGGGATCCAGGTTCCCCCGTGACCCTCAGAAGGATAAGCGGTATAGAAGATGGATGGATGGATAATAAAATTTCCCTTTCATGACTGTGTATTTAATGTGGCACGACATGTCACCCATCCCCAACTGCCCTGCTCCTGTGAAGCAATTGCTCAAATTGCCACAATCATATCATGAACATTGCTTCACATCGAGCCATCAAAAGCAACACATGGCTCGTTAAGCCCAAGCTCGAGACAAAAACATTGCGTAATCGGGTTCTGACCGAAAATCCCGGACGCATCTTACAGGCTTTTATTGTCACAGCTAATGGTAGCATTTGCACCAAAAATCAACTGACAAACAGCAGCTGTAATTATTATGTTGTGCTCTGATGCCCTCACTATCTACACACACACACACACACACACACACACAGCCAAATATGTAATTTCCACTTCAGTCAGGCGCACTCTAGCGATTAATTCTAATACAGAACAAATAACAATAGATCAAGTCATTTCCCATGGGGGGATGAGTCATACTACCCTGACATGTAGTGTAGTGTAGTGTGTGTGTGTGTGTGTGTGTGTGTGTGTGTGTGTTTGGGGACAGCAGGGTTAAAATGCATGTGCTGTTTTTAGACACAGCTCCGTCTGGTCTGTTCGGGACAGGATGTCTCTATATGGGAGAAGGTCTTCATGTACCGAAAAAAGAAATATGATGTTCAGATTGTGGAGATTTATAGTCGGATCAGGCTGTGAGGCTCGTGGAGCCTGGAAGCATCCACATGGGGCTCTGTGGCATATTAATAAGAAGCCTAAAGCAATTTTAGCTGAAATGATCAGCTGAGACATGTTTACTGTCTCAAGTTTTCTCTTTCATTTTCGCTCTGGAGCGATGAGGCTTAATGTAGCACGTAATGGAGGTTTATATTCAGCAGCTTAGTGTGTAAATAATCACTCCACACCAGTTTGGTCATACCAGACTTACAGCTCCATACTTCATTCACTGGAGTAGAGCGGAAATGGGGCGAATACGATTTTAGGGGGAATATAGTGGGGCTGAATAATAGGTATTAAGGTCAGATGTGACTATTAATTAATAAAGATGATTTCCTCTTCCTTTCTCCGTACAAAAAACCAACAGCAGTCTTTGTATGAATCCAATTGAGAAACCATATGCACTGTAAAAATAAATAAATAAATAAATAAATAAATAAATAAATAAATAAATAAAAATAAAAAATGATGCACAGCTTCAGTAAACTCAAAAAAAAAAAAAAAAAAAACAGACAAAAAAAAAACCTGTGCATCAAGTTGGGTTGAAATTTTAAGGTAAGTCAACTTTTCTTTTTTACAGTATGCGCAGAGAATTTCAAAGGTTTCACGCCCTCGCATTATGTTCATTCATTTGAGAATATGAGCTTAGAAAAGAACTGAGCTCTTGAGGGTGAGAGGTCCTGCTCAGTGGCCCGACAATGCAATGGGATTTGATTTCAAAGTCTTCCGGTCACTAGCACTGGAACTTAAAAGACCCAGGAACGAAATCTGTAATTGCTGGTAATAATATTCTCGGTATCAAACTAGCCAACAAAATTGGTCTAGCAAGGGAAAACAAACTAGTTTGTTTTAAGCTAACCTATGAAACAAAAGCAATCCGGTAAACAAAAGTGAATTAGTGAACCAAAGCAACAACAACAACAGCAACAACAAAAACAACCTAGCAAAAAAACAAACAAACAAAAAACAACCTAAGCAAAACCACTTAGCCAGGTAAAGCAATCTAGCAAGCAAGCAAACAAACAAAATAGCATGCTAAATCGATTTATAAAGTGAAAGTAAAATAAACAAAAGCAGGCTAGCAAGGGAATCAAGCTAGCAAGCTAACGTAAAATAGCAATTTAGGGGATGAACGTAGCTTAGTGAGAAAAAACAAATTAGTGAGCAATAGCAGGCTAGGGAGGGAAACAATCTATTTTTTTTTAAAGCTAACCTATTAAACAAACGCAATCCAGTAAACAAAACTGAATTAGTGAATCAAACAACAACAAAAACAACAAAAAAACAACCTAAGCAAAACCCCCTAGTCCGGAAAAGCAATCTAGGAAGTAAACAACAACTACAACAAAAAAAAATAAAACAGCATGCTAAATCAACTTATAAAGTGAAAGAAAAATAAACTAGTGAGCAAAAGCAAGCTAACAAGCGAATCAAGCTAGCAAGCTAACAAACAAACAAAATAGCATGCTAAATCAACTTATAAAGCGAAAGTAAAATAAACAAAAGCAGGCTAGTAAGGGAATCAAGCTAGCAAGCTAACAAACAAACAAAATAGCATGCTAAATCAACTTATAAAGCGAAAGTAAAATAAACAAAAGCAGGCTAGCAAGGGAATCAAGCTAGCAAGCTAACAAACAAACAAAACAGCATGCTAAATCAACTTATAAAGCGAAAGTAAAATAAACAAAAGCAGGCTAGCAAGGGAATCAAGCTAGCAAGCTAACAAACAAACAAAACAGCTGGCTAAATCAACTTATAAAGCGAAAGTAAAATAAACAAAAGCAGGCTAGCAAGGGAATCAAGCTAGCAAGCTAACAAACAAACAAAACAGCATGCTAAATCAACTTATAAAGCGAAAGTAAAATAAACAAAAGCAGGCTAGCAAGGGAATCAAGCTAGCAAGCTAACAAACAAACAAAACAGCTGGCTAAATCAACTTATAAAGCGAAAGTAAAATAAACAAAAGCAGGCTAGCAAGGGAATCAAGCTAGCAAGCTAACAAACAAACAAAACAGCATGCTAAATCAACTTATAAAGCGAAAGTAAAATAAACAAAAGCAGGCTAGAAAGGGAATCAAGATAGCAAGCAAAAGTAAAATAGCAACTTAGTGAGTGAAAGTAGCTTAGTGAGAAAAAAAAAACAAGCAAACTAGTGAGCGATAGCAGGCTAGTGAGGTCAACACACTAGCGAGCAAATGAAAAATAAATTTAAAAAAGCAACATAGTGAGTAAAAAATAAGCTAGTAAGCCAAATCAGCTCAGTGAGTGCAAACAAACTAGCGAACCTATCGAGTGAAATCAGCCTAGCAAGCAACGTTAAATTCGCAAAGTACGCGAAAACAAGCGAATGACTGGAAGCAAATTAGTGAGCAAAATCATCCTAGTGAGCATAACCCCTGATCCCAATCCCAATCCTCAACAACTGTTGTGTTTAGTTCAGTGACAGAGGACTGTCAATCAAACCTGCTTCTCATGTTTTTATTATTATTATTATTATTGCTGGATGTTTCATGTGTTCACAATATACCGCATATTTACTATATACAAATATACATAATCAAAATTCCCTCAGACTGCTAACGGCTAAGCTACTCCTGTGGAAAGAGTCATTGTCAGTAGCATTGTGATTGTTTGCCTTGTTGGAGTACCTGGATGGAGTATCAGGTCACATCTGAAGCATGTTTCCCACTAGATCAGCTTCATGAGACTCTAAAGCAGAGATGTTCATCAGCTCATGGAAGGCTTTGGCTTGTGTTTCAGGCCTGTGTGCCGCCAGCTAAGCTCGCTAATTAGGTTCTATTCTAGGTTGAGGAACCCATTAGGGATATAAGACGGGACTGAAATGTGCGTCTTGTGCGACATAATGCTCGAAACCAGCTACATACAGTATATAAAACTCATACATCACATCCTCAGCGTGCTGAGTCAATGAAACGGAAATACCATCTCACGGAAGCCACCAGTGACGGCCTTTTTAAGACTCCAATCTATGCTAATAAGAGCTCGGTGCGGCAAAGGCGCTCCGGGTCATACGGTAGTAAATGAAATGTGACATGTCTGCCTTACCGGCTTCTCGAAGGTCTCATTAAATCATCTCTGCGTTTCTTCCTGGAAACATGAGAAAACGATGAAGTAAAAGAGCTGTGAAGTGTGATGTCTCAGTTCCTGCTTAAATCACAGAACTGTACGAGTCAGGGATTGCTGCAAATCAACCTGAAGTGGATTATTTTCCTAGTGTTTTATTCCTTTTATACCACGGCAATATGCCAGCAATCCCAATTTTTGATTAACCAACGAATCGTCACGTTTTTTTTCAGCCAACGATGGTTAATTTTAATGCTGTGGGACGTCCATGAAACGAGTAAGTCCCTGTTTATGTTATAGAAGCGATAAACAGTCATTCCCTCACCGGCCTCTCTTCATTTCTCTCTCGACGTTAATAAGGTTTAAGCTTGTAACGGCCCGGAGAACCCAGAAACCGCTCTGAAAAGTCCTGAAGACTTTCCTTTGATGGAGTGGTATAATACGCCATCATTAATAAACATGCGAATAATCCATCCATCCATCCATCCATACATCTTCTAAACCGCTTATCCTTTTCAGGGTCACGGGGAACCTGGAGCCTATCCCAGGGAGCATCGGGCACAAGGCCGGGGTACACACCATGGACAGGGTGCCAATACATATGAATAATGGTGTTTTTTTATATTTTAAATATACGTCATCTTTAATGAATGCTAACATGGGAGCAAAGTACAGTCCAGTGCGTAGTCCAGTATGCAAATAACGGCGGAAATTAAGAGGGATGCGTTTAATCTCTTACTATGCGACGTGTACTATGAATCCCCTTGGAAAATATTGGCACCCCCTTTGCTGACGTTCGTGACGATCCTGGTCATCTCGTAACTACGATAGTTAACACAAAAGCAACTATAAATGAACGTTTATGGGTTTTTGTGTGTCCCGTGCATATCCGTGTGTGTGTGTGTGTGTGTGTGTGTGTGTGTGAAATCTAGTCTGTTTTTAGCTCTGCAGCCTCATTACCAAAGATGAGTAGAAGCAGATCAGGTCTCATCCACACCAGAGACACGAAAACTAGAGCTTCACTACACTAGAGAGCTCACACACAGAGAGAGAAGGTAAAAGTGTGTGTGTGTGTGTGTGTGTGTGTGTGTGTGTGTGTGACATGCTGTTGGGTTTGTTAATCCTCTTGTTCCTCATGCTTGGCTGTTTCCCTGAAGGCAGGTGTCTGCAGGTAGGAGTGGAAATAAGAGACGCACAGATATTAACATCATATTTTTGTACAGATTCTCAGAGGGAGGGTGCTGACGGCATCAGAGTTCGCTTTCCTCAGGGAAAGCTCTGTGTGTTTTTTTTTTGGAGCTTGTGAAGGAATCTGCACAGGGAAGCAAGGCCCAGGATTTAGGTTTTAGCCTCGGTAGCGCGGTGTAGCGATTAGGACGTAGCTTACGCGCTAATGAGTCTCTCATATGGTTACTTTGTAAGTAATCATCAAGGACCCGAAAGTCTGAACATTTTGCTTGATGGAGCTTGATGGATCACCGTTGGATCGAAGGACTTGCTGGGATGATAGAATTAATGTCTTGAATACGCTGTATACGCGTTCTTCAGGACCAGTTGAGAACTTGTGCTTTATCCAAACTGAAATACCCTTACAAGAAGCTCATACGTGTGTCGAGACGGAAAGGGGGCTTTAAATTTATTCGGAAACATCCCTTGAGTGTGTGTTTTCCTTTCATGATGTACTAACCTCTCACTAACAGAGTTGTAGCTTGATGGTATTTCCCAAATGCTGTAATGTCAATGGAGTGACGGACAGGTAACGTAGTGCGATGTCTACGGCAGGGGTCAAAACATGGGCGCGTTGAGTCTAAACCCAAAGATTTGGACTTAAAGTTGCAAAAATGACTCCCAAATGACACCAGGGTATGAATAGACAAATTAAGTAAGAGCTAACACAAAACAGGTGAACACAATAGGAAAACAAATCATAGACAGGAGGGGGCGGGGACAGGGGTAAAATCAAAACAAAAAGCACATGGCAAAACAAACAAAAGCACGTGTAGGACAAAGGACAAGCTCAAACCATGCCTCTGAGAGGCGGGACTCGTGACACAACGCAGTCGTCAGAGACAGTAAAAGGGGATGAGTGTTAACAGTGACGTCGGGTACAATAAGAAGAGCAGTGGGCTTAGAATAGATCCTTGAGGAGTACGTTTTCAGATTATCCCTCCATGAAACCCTGTAGGATTCTCCCTGACAGGTAGGACACAAAAAGACTATTCACATGCCTGTCCTGTGATTGAGACCTGGTGTCTCCTTTATATTTTATCCTGAACTTCTCTCTATTTCTTTCTGTGTTCTCCACACACACACACACACACACACACACACACACACACACACACACACACACACACACACACACACCTGCTGAGAGACAGCTTTACAGCCATCATTAGTAGATGGTAATGAACAGCTCCATAATCTGCGCAGCACATTCTGTTCTGTGAGGAAAGTTGTATAGGTCAGCATGGTGAGGGGAAAACAAAGATGGAACCATGAAAATAATTATTTTTCCATCGTACAGGATAATTTCACAGTAAGCACACAGACGTAAAAAGATGCTAATGCTGATATTTATGCTGATTTAAATATCCACCCCAAAATACACTAATAACCAACAATACTGTTTTAGATTCTCTAATGTACATGAACATTTAGTTCATCAGTAAAAATCATAATATTCTTTATGAGGGTGGGAGTGGGCGGTTCTTACTCTCATGAGGGTGGGAGTGGGTGGTTCTTACTCTCATGAGGGTGGGAGTGGGCGGTTCTTACTCTCATGAGGGTGGGAGTGGGTGGTTCTTACTCTCATGAGGGTGGGAGTGGGCGGTTTTTACTCTCATGAGAGTGGGAGTGGGCGGTTCTTACTCTCATGAGAGTGGGAGTGGGCGGTTTTTACTCTCATGAGAGTGGGAGTGGGCGGTTTTTACTCTCATGAGGGTGGGAGTGGGCGGTTCTTACTCTCATGAGAGTGGGAGTGGGCGGTTTTTACTCTCATGAGGGTGGGAGTGGGCGGTTCTTACTCTCATGAGAGTGGGAGTGGGCGGTTTTTACTCTCATGAGAGTGGGAGTGGGTGGTTCTTACTCTCATGAGAGTGGGAGTGGGCGGTTTTTACTCTCATGAGAGTGGGAGTGGGCGGTTTTTACTCTCATGAGAGTGGGAGTGGGTGGTTCTTACTCTCATGAGAGTGGGAGTGGGCGGTTTTTACTCTCATGAGGGTGGGAGTGGGCGGTTTTTACTCTCATGAGAGTGGGAGTGGGCGGTTTTTACTCTCATGAGAGTGGGAGTGGGCGGTTTTTACTCTCATGAGAGTGGGAGTGGGTGGTTCTTACTCTCATGAGAGTGGGAGTGGGCGGTTTTTACTCTCATGAGGGTGGGAGTGGGCGGTTCTTACTCTCATGAGAGTGGGAGTGGGCGGTTTTTACTCTCATGAGAGTGGGAGTGGGCGGTTTTTACTCTCATGAGAGTGGGAGTGGGCGGTTTTTACTCTCATGAGAGTGGGAGTGGGCGGTTCTTACTCTCATGAGAGTGGGAGTGGGCGGTTTTTACTCTCATTAGAGTGGGAGTGGGTGGTTCTTACTCTCATGAGGGTGGGAGTGGGTGGTTCTTACTCTCATGAGAGTGGGAGTGGGCGGTTTTTACTCTCATGAGAGTGGGAGTGGGTGGTTCTTACTCTCATGAGAGTGGGAGTGGGTGGTTTTTACTCTCATGAGAGTGGGAGTGGGCGGTTTTTACTCTCATGAGGGTGGGAGTGGGTGGTTCTTACTCTCATGAGGGTGGGAGTGGGTGGTTCTTACTCTCATGAGGGTGGGAGTGGGCGGTTCTTACTCTCATGAGGGTGGGAGTGGGTGGTTCTTACTCTCAGGACGGTGGGAGTGGGCGGTTTTTACTCTCATGAGGGTGGGAGTGGGTGGTTCTTACTCTCATGAGGGTGGGAGTGGGTGGTTCTTACTCTCATGAGGGTGGGAGTGGGCGGTTCTTACTCTCATGAGGGTGGGAGTGGGTGGTTCTTACTCTCAGGACGGTGGGAGTGGGCGGTTCTTACTCTCATTAGGTTGAGAGCGGGTGTTTTTAAGCCCTGTGTGTTGGAGTTGGTGGTTTTTACTCTCATGAGGGTGGGAGTGTGTGGTTTTTACTCTCATGAGGGTGGGAGTGGGCGGTTCTTACTCTCATGAGGGTGGGAGTGGGCGGTTCTTACTCTCATGAGAGTGGGAATGGGCAGTTCTTACTCTCATGAGGATGGGAGTGGGTGGTTCTTACTCTCATGAGGGTGGGAGTGGGCGGTTTTTACTCTCATGAGGGTGGGAGTGGGTGGTTCTTACTCTCATGAGGGTGGGAGTGGGTGGTTCTTACTCTCAGGACTGTGGGAGTGGGCGGTTCTTACTCTCATTAGGTTGAGAGCAGGTGTTTTTAAGCCCTGTGTGTTGGAGTTGGTGGTTTTTACTCTGTTGAGGGTGTTTGTTGGTAGTTTTTACTCCTGTGTGTTGGACTGGGCAGTTTTTATTTGCGTTTGATTGACATGGGAGTGTATTGGATGTGGTGTGGTGCTGTATGACCCTTTCACCATGTCTTGTGTAATTGTGTAAATGAATTCATTCAGACTTTGTTTCTCCATGTGGCTGTTTTTTTCCCCTTATGATGGATTTCTATCCATGGAGGCCAAAACTAAACCTACTATGTTCTGTTTACACAGTGAAATCCATCTGCCACTGAACCAAGCCTGTATGTCATAGGCCTGTAGGATTACTGAGAGGATTTTGCACTTGTATTGCCATATGTATGTCCTGAGCATTTCCGTGGAATATCACTTGACAATATTTCATTCTTTTCTTTCTTTCTTTTTTTATTTTTTACTTTTGGCTTTGTTTTGATACTAACTCGCCTAATAGTTCACAAGCCACTGAGTAATGCTGTTTAGTCTTTGAGCTCTAGTGTAGAATAACATAATTAATTATAGGCACAAGCTTCTCTCTCTCACTGTGTGTGTATGTGTGTGTGTGTGTGCTTGTTATTAGCTCCTGGAAAGACTTCAACACCTCTTGGGCTGCTTATCGACCAGATCTAAATGGCTTTGAACAACAGTAATGGAAAAACGAATGCACTCGCAGAAGATTCATAAGTGCTTAATCCTTACGTAAACAGAGATTTCAGGATGTAAATACAGCGATAATTCATGATTTCTCTTACTCTGTTCGGTCCAGTGCAGTGGAGTGTCGCTACTAATTTTCCACTATTAATAGCACGCATACCACTACACCTGGCTGAGAGCACTAAGTTTCCGACAAGTGTCTCTGTGATGCTGGTTTACATAGATTTTTTTTTTATTTTTACAGAATAAATAAATAATAACAATTCTGTCTTTTTTAAAATAATTGGTCTTCCGTATGCAAAAATCGTTATATATTATCACATTACTGTCATGATACGCTGGTCTACAGGCGACTCAGTGCGGTCGTAATGATGGAATCCAACTCGAGATGTTCTTGACACCGTCAGCGGCCGTACCAGGAAGTCTGTGCTACTGTTACCTGGCACCATGCTGGTTCTACAAGGGTATCATCACTGCTCCCGTTCACATGAGTGCAGCAACAATCTCTGAACACCTTTCAGGGAAGTCCTAAACTAAGTTCTTTACAGTATCTCATGACATTGTTGGCATACTTTATACTGTATGTGTTCGCCACTGCCCCTGGTGGTTAGGAGAGGTACAATAGAGCACTTGTTAAGATAGTAACCGTGGTTTAAGGATAACCACCAGGGTTCCTTGTCATTTCTAACTGGGTTCTATGGAATGTTGGTTGTCTGATGGTGGTGTGTATTGCGCTGTGTGCCACTGTGTGATGAAGGTCGTAGCATGCATGAACACGAGCGCAAGGACGCATTCCTCTGAATGCAATGAGACATTTTTATTGGGACATATATTCCTCTATTATGGGTGAGTTGCTATTTTATCTATTATCTAATGGCTACCGTACGTAGTGATGTTATATATATTATCACTTTTGTCTGACTACTGTGTGTATAGTATGCGGATACGTTCTTCCCAACCGTTAATTTTTAAACTTTGTTGATTGCGGACAGCATCCCCGTCATCAGATGGCCCACCTGGCCGTAGACATTACGTCCCTATTTGAATAGTTCTCAGTTCTTCTCCAGCACCTCCAGCCTTTCCATCACCTCCACTGTATCGCAGATGTGACGACGGTCCACGTCTCTACTCGAACAGAAGCCGATTCTACTCCATCGGCCTCCTTTGAAGGCTCCTTTGTTCTGTCCTCCGATGATGAATCTAAGTCTTACAGTCCCACTTTATTAACCGACAGTTCTGATGATTCTATCTTGGTTTCGTCCAGTCCCTCAGATTATTCCCCGACCAGCCCCGTTAATGAATTCTTTTGTACCCAATCCTTAATAAACCTCATATTTTACCCGTAGAGCTGTTTCTATGTGCTTTTCTTTTTCATTTTCTTTTATTCCTACATAGCTACGTGTAAAATAAACCGCATGACGCTAAACGATACATTCAGACCCGAAGGATCCGCATAAACGGTGATAAATAAATGACAACTGGAAGAAGACTGTCATCAGCAGACAAACAGAATCACAATGGAGGAGCTCCATGATCACAACTTTGGGTAACATGAAATATTCAGTGCATAATTGGATCCATCTGTGTGTGTGTGTGTGTGTGTGTGTGTGTGTGTGTGTGTGTAGCAAACAGACAGTGATATAATTGCCCCTATATATTGTTTGCACACTCTTTATATAGCACATGGTCTGAAGTGAAGAAGCGGGAAGGGGGGAGCGGGGCCGGGCGTTGTGTGGGGGGCGGGGGGGTTATTGAGCTGTCATGTGGAAATTCACCAGCGCTGTGCTCCAGCACTGTATCCACCATGAGTTCCTCTCACAACCTGTCACGTCAGGTTTTGTTCAACCCGAATACGATCAGACCTCTTAGCAGGAAAACTGTACATCAATTGATTTCTTTGGCAATGTGTTAAATCTGTTTTCCTGCAGGATAAACAAACGTAACTGCTTCATGAAACATTTTTTTTTTTAAAAGTTACAATTACAGACAACTATTAATGCATTACAACGCATTAATGCATCACAATGTCTTCTGGGTGCGTCCTGCTCAATCGTTTTCACTTGATTCCTCGGCGCTTTAAGGAAACATCTACGAAACTTCACCTGAGCAGGTAAACGAATGAAACAGACTTCGAAACGGCAGGAATGGAGAGAGAGAGGAAGCGCTGAGTGTTTTAAGAATATAGCCCACTTGACGATCATTAAGCAGTTATGATTATGGCTTTGTTATCATTTTAATCGGAGGAGCCCATTTATTCATTCGTTTTTAAGCTAAACACATGGAGACCCAGCTGACTTGATGATGGCTGAATCCACCCCTATGCTGAACAATTAAACAAACTAATCCAGTGCAGAAAGCAGAGCTGAGGGTCTTATATAAAGCTTACAGTAATGATTAGTCATCATGATCCGGTTCTATAAAACAATTATGATTGTCTGGGCCGTACAAGGTCATCATTTTGAGGATTATTTGCAATGCTTTAGAAGGGCAGGTGCTCAAATGTACGAAACTATACCAACATATATTCTAGACAACGTGAAACGGTATCTTATAACAAACCATATCATACGTTATGACCACATGATTACCGCATGATTGCCACATGCGGTAATCAGCGTGATACTGTAGAGGAGAGGTACGTGATGAGCCGACCGGATTGAAGAACATAAAAATCAAACTCGTCATATGTCAACATCACAGACCGTACGAAGTGCGCCAGTGGCTCACTTATTGCGTCACATGAGGAGTTCGAACAGTTCAGGTTTAATTTAAACCGGCAGTTATGGAAATAAGAAATGACGTACCTTTGTTTCTTAAAAATGAGCTGGTGGTTGTGCGTGACATTTCTATCGACTGATGGGTCATTCATTCAAAGACAGAGGTGTTAGACAGACCTAACGAACCCGTGACTACTGCCAACTTTACCCTTCAGGTTATGGATGGCAGGCCTTGAGAAAAAATTAAAATGCCTTGCTAATAAGGTCACCATGGTCATCTGGGGAAAAAAGGACAGGTACTTGAGATCCCCCTGCCCCCCTTTCTACAGGTACATGATGTCACAGTCTCCCCTTTAGGCAGTGCGCTTGGTGAGCCGCTCTTTGAATGTGGACAACCGTGACATTGTTTACTATGGACATGTGCGTTTGTTTTGTTTCTGTTCTGTCTCCTCACTGTTCTGCTATTGGTTGTTGTTCGGGGGTGTGGCTTTATTGGTCTCAGCTGGCAGCGCTTAGCGCTGATTATGTTTGGGATATATACCGCTCGCGTCCCTGTACACCTCGCAGAGTATTATACTTAATATAGTTAGATAGATTTAGTTGGTTTAACGTTAGATTAGTTTACCTAGACCACACTGGTGTTTTCCGCTCCCAGTTCATATTCATAGTTCATGTTTCTTGTTTTGTGTTTTGACCCTGTTTTCTGTGACCGCGACTTCGATTCCTGCTTGGCCCAGTTTATGCCCGCTTGCCGATCGCCCGACCCACTGCCTGTTTTTGACTACGCCTCTGTTTCACGTTTTGGATTTGTCTGCCTGCCTCCTTTAATAAGAGCTCCTAACTGCAATTGCTTCCGTATCCTACTCCCTTACGTCTCGCGACGTGACACATGACAGAAGTACCTGCAGAAGGTACCTAACCCTATCCCTAAACCAACATTTCATAATAGTTAGTCAGTCCAATATGAACCTCCCCGAACGACTCACAGTCCCGTCATGGCTGATTCTGATCACGGGAGGCATGTCGACTATCCTGTGTGAGAGCACGGTCTCGGTGTTGTGTGAAAGGCCTGTTCTCCATCATATTTATTTTGATGTGAAGCCACGCTTGTTCATAAGAAATGCCGGAAGATTCCAAGTAGTTGGAATCATGTGATATTCGTAAGCATGGACTGAAAATCTATCTTGTTTTTATTCCTGGGTGGCGAAGGGAAGGGGGGTCGATGAGGACGAAGGATCAAGGACCGACTGGGGCAAAAACAAATGAGTGAAAGTCTCAGATTTTCCACATAGTAGTACATATGCTGTAGTGTGGGCAAAGCATGAAATCCTTCCAACATATTCAGGGAGGTTTAGGCTCACTTGCACTATACAGACCACTCGTATGGTTTGAAATGTTTCGCTTATCGTAGATCTTCATTAAGTGCTTTTGCAGCACCCATATAAGATCATAAGTACAAATATTTTTGTCTACAACACCGATTTCAGACACTTAATCCCGCACCTTCGGATCAAAAGCGTTTTAACGTCGGGAGAAACGTTTCCGTCGGGTGTCCACAAACGTTTGACCGGCAAGTGTACGGATAACTAGTGTCATTCTTTAATAAATACACAATGCTAAGTTGTGGATGTGGTGTAAGAGGAATAAAACACTATATAATCAATAATCATCTTTGATTATTGGTGGTAACGGTGGCATCACCCCAATCCAGAGTCAAGTTAAATCATAGTAGTAAGGAACAGGTCTGTTCACGCCGTAGCATAAGTGCATCGCCGTCATAGTGTGACTGGACGACGGTAACACCTCGGTGAGTGTCAACGAGCAGAGAATTGGCCTTTTACAGCACACTGTAAATCAGCACACGTGTAACATAGCAGCCAGTGATAAACAGCAGCGGATTGACATAGTGCATGCGTTTAAGTAAGAAAGCATAGTGTAAATAAGCATAAGTGCATAGCTGTCATAGTGCGGCATGATGAATGCGACGCAGCGGTAAGTGATAATAACACTAACACTGCTCGCTCATGACCTCCTGATGTTCTCTCATGCGACTTCCTTACCGAGGAACTGACGGCGCGTCTGTCCTTCACCGAGATCTGAGCACGCTCATAACGGGAGATCTCTGATATCTGTTTTAGTGTTCTGGCTCTGTGGTGGTCCAAACATCCCACTGTTTCTCATTCCTTCTTCAAAGCTCTTAAGATCCTTTTTAAGATTAGCTTCTTTTAAGTTTGGAGGACGAAGGATAAAACAAGCACATGGCTACAGAGACAAGTGATCAGGGGTTCAGGATTGATCCTGGAAGCTGTCAGAGATACCATTACTACACCGATATCGGTTCATTTCCTTAAATAAATAAACGAGCAAGTATAATGTTTGTGTATAACTCGTTTGTTTAATCGGGTTCTCTTGATCTACTTGTGTGGAAATCTGATGACGTTTTAGGTCGCGTTTATGCAGAAATGTAGAAAGTAGAACTCTAAACTTTCAAGCACCACTGTATTTATAACGAAATAACAAAGTTACTTATTCATGCCCCGGTATTAATTATTCACTGCCATATTTTTGCCACTGTATATTTTATTACTAAGTTGTTTTTATTATACTGTATATTTCAATGATTCATTAATAATAACAATTTTTTTTTAAAAACTCTATCGCTCCCCAATCTGAACAGAAGCAGTCACAGTCATCGAATCTGCGAGAAAAATCGATGTAAAAATCCTCCAAATGCCCAACAGTGTAGAATAAAAAAAAAAAAGTTGAAACAGAATTAAAAAAATAAAAAATAAAAAATTCGCAAGGCAAGTTTATTGGTATGCTTCAGTTCATGCATAAAATGCTTTACGGCATTTATATGTAGATATTTGTACATTTTCTACAGATCGTATATATATGCTAAAATAGGTTGCTGGAAATTAAATATAAATAAAAATCAGTAAAAAATTGAACGTCTTGATTCAGCTATAGAAGCAGAGTGAAAGAGGTCTGCATTGGTTTTAAGGTAGATATACGCTAATATACTGTATGTGTACTGACGAGGTACGAAGAAGATGAGGTACGATGGTAGATGTACACACGTATATCTAAAATAGGATCGATTTTCTGATCTCAGATAACCATGGTCTTCTTTTTTTTGTCTTTACGTCCTTGGATTTGCGTGATTTGAAGGTCTAAGCGATGAACCACACACACACACACACACACACACACACACACACACATGTGACAAGTCTGCAAATTTACAAAGTGCCAAGAGTCCGTATTTTTATTCCGACAGTTAAAAAAGCAATCGAGGAAGGAGATGAGGATCTGCAGAATTTTGTAACCCCTGGTGCGCTTCTATTATAAAGAACTGACATCTCAATGGGGAGGTAATTGAAGAGGCTGAAATGAATCATACTGTACCTCAGTGTGATTAGTTTATCCTTGTGAGAGCTGTGAAACACCATGTTCTTTCCAAACAGGATATGAAGATATAAATAATAAAATAAAATTTAAAAAAAAAAAAAAAAAAATCATGTGCCATCTTGCTGTGAGGGTAATTAATGAAGAACTCAAAGTCATGTGACTTTCATCATCATTCACCTTCACTGTCCGACTGAAAATCATACAAATTTATCCATCCATCCATCTTGTATACCGCTTTATCCTTCTCAGGGTCACGGGGAAACCTGGGGTATATCCCAGGGAGTATCGGGGCACAGGGCGGGGTACACCCTGGACAGGGTGCCAGTCCATCGCAGGGCACAATCACATACACACTCACACACACAGTCATACACTACGGACACTTTGGACACGCCAATCATCTTACCGTGCATGTCTTTGGACTGGGGGAGGAAACCAGAGTACCCGGAGGAAACCCCCGCAGCACGGGGAGAACATGCAAACTCCTCACACACACACACACACACACAGGGCCACGGTGGGAATCAAACCCCCGACCCTGGAGGTGTGAGGCGAACGTGCTAACTACTAATCCACCATGTGCCCCAAATTTATGCGACAGTACAAAAAGATCAATAATAATAATAATAATAATAATAATAATAATAATAATAATAATAATAATAATAATAGTAATAATAATAATAATAATAATAATAATAATTAAAATAATAAACTTCTTTTCAAAAATTGAAAGTAAGGATATCTGGAAAAATTTTCGACATTTTTACAGACTTTTTTTTCAAGGCCTCAAAATTCTCCTACCCCCCCCCCCCCCCCCCCCCAACTCTTAATTATCCCTACAGCAGCAATTAGTAGCAATTACACGACTGTAGAAATTAAAACCGACGTTTAAGATCGAAAGGGAAAGACGGCAATTTACAAAGCCCACATGCGTGAGATATCGCACGTGCATCACGCACTCGTGGCTTCTTGACTTTGGATGTTACGAAAAGAGTTTTTCATTTATAAAAACGGGCCATTTTTAGGATTAACCTTGATCGACATCCTAGCGCTCACTAACGATTAATGAATCGTTATGATACTAAATAGTACGATGACGTGCGGTTTGAATATACTCTCGAGTCTAGCCGTAAGCAGTATTGCTGATTAAGCATCTCTACTGAAGTTAAAGATGTAAGTCTATCTATTGTATCTCCGAGGAAGGACCTTTTATCCTCTGTAATTAAGTCCCCTTCTCTCCTACCCATTAGATCTCAGTCAAGCGCTCAGGGCACAAATTACAGCCTTTTTACCCTTTCTATCTCTCTCTCTCTCTCCCTCTCTCTCTCTCCTCCATTTCTCCTTCCATCCTTCCTTTCGCATTCCTTCCCAAGTCATGGCGTCTATATTCGATTTAAAACGTGCATCTTTGCGTCACGCGAGCGCTCGGCTCGAACGTGAGAGAAGGAGAATAAAAGAGGGTGAGAACGTGAGAACAAAAGAGAAAGAGAAGTGTGGAAATGTTCCCGGACAGATCTGAGGTGAATCAGACAGACGTCGACGTCGCGTATGGGAACGTGATTTGCTCTCGTAGGACATGTTTACCGACTCAACATTCGTTTAACGTTTTAATCCAATCTTTTAAACAATGAACCCCATCAGCGTCATCTGCCACTCCGCCCGCTCCTGGGCTCCTTAATCATTTCCTTCAGAAGAAATACACATTTGGTGCCGATTTTGAAATTTTGACATTTACTTAGACACAGACGCGGCAGATTGTGCAAATTGTTAGCCGGTGTTAGCTCGAGGGTGTTAGCTAAATAGCTTTTTTATTAGATGAATGATGGAATACATGGAGCTGTAATCATTTGACATGCATTTTGTTCCTTTGAGATTATGTAGATACATAGATTTACATCCGTATTTAACAAAAATTAGATGACTGAAAACAAATATGGTTATATGGAATATGTTATATGGAAATAATCCCAAACAGGATGGATTAATAATCTAGAACAGTCTCTATTGTTCTCTCTCTTAAAATGAATGACTTTGACACAATGTAAACACTGCTGGATTTAATATTAACTAGTGATTGAGCTAGCTCGGTGATTACGACATGTGAATTACCCCTCAAAGGCTTAGCGACATATATACTTAGATTTGATTCTGCTTTACTTAGACACAAACATCTGCAAATGACTACATGTAATGAGTGTCGAGAGCTGATGTGGTATCTGATTATTCTGATGTGTTAGATTTGGGTTGGGTCTGGCGACTTACCGGATTTGGCGACTAAATTGGAGTAATTTGGAAACAAACTTTCCATTCATTCCTGCATTTGGAGTTGTTTACAATTCAAGTCACAAAAGGGCTGTAGTCTCTGCTTTCATGGGAAGCGCCAGATGTTTGTGTGTGTGTGTGTGTGTGTGTGTGTGTGTGTGTGTGTGACAGAGAGAGAGCGAGAGAGAGCAAGAGAGAGAAAAAAATACAAATGTACTAAAAATGATATAAATATGTGATAATTTTGAGCTTAAAGATTTCCAGGTTATGACTGGTTGAGGCTACTGAGGTTAGGGTTTGGGTTTCTGAGTTTGAGGTTACTGAGGTTAGGGTTTGGGTTTCTGAGTTTGAGGTTACTGAGGTTAGGGTTTGGGTTTCTGAGTTTGAGGTTACTGAGGTTAGGGTTTGGGTTTCTGAGTTTGAGGTTACTGAGGTTAGGGTTTGGGTTTCTGAGTTTGAGGTTACTGAGGTTAGGGTTTGGGTTTCTGAGTTTGAGGTTACTGAGGTTAGGGTTTGGGTTTCTGAGTTTGAGGTTACTGAGGTTAGGGTTTGGGTTTCTGAGTTTGAGGTTACTGAGGTTAGGGTTTGGGTTTCTGAGTTTGAGGTTACTGAGGTTAGGGTTTGGGTTTCTGAGTTTGAGGTTACTGAGGTTAGGGTTTGGGTTTCTGAGTTTGAGGTTACTGAGGTTAGGGTTTGGGTTTCTGAGATTGAGGTTACTGAGGTTAGGGTTTGGGTTTCTGAGTTTGAGGTTACTGAGGTTAGGGTTTGGGTTCCTGAGTTTGAGGTTACTGAGGTTAGGGTTTGGGTTTCTGAGTTTGAGGTTACTGAGGTTAAGGTTTGGGTTTCTGAGTTTGAGGTTACTGAGGTTAGGGTTTGGGTTTCTGAGTTTGAGGTTACTGAGGTTAGGGTTTGGGTTTCTGAGTTTGAGGTTACTGAGGTTAGACTTTGGGTTTCTGAGTTTGAGGTTACTGAGGTTAGGGTTTGGATTTCTGAGTTTGAGGTTACTGAGGTTAGACTTTGGGTTTCTGAGTTTGAGGCTACTGAGGTTAGGGTTTCGGTTTCTGAGTTTGAGGTTACTGAGGTTAGGGTTTGGGTTTCTGAGTTTGAGGTTACTGAGGTTAAGGTTTGGGTTTCTGAGTTTGAGGTTACTGAGGTTAGACTTTGGGTTTCTGAGTTTGAGGTTACTGAGGTTAGGGTTTCGGTTTCTGAGTTTGAGGTTACTGAGGTTAGGGTTTGGGTTTCTGAGTTTGAGGTTACTGAGGTTAGGGTTTGGGTTTCTGAGTTTGAGGTTACTGAGGTTAAGGTTTGAGTTTCTGAGTTTGAGGCTACTGAGGTTAGGGTTTCGGTTTCTGAGTTTGAGGTTACTGAGGTTAGGGTTTGGGTTTCTGAGTTTGAGGTTACTGAGGTTAGGGTTTGGGTTTCTGAGTTTGAGGTTACTGAGGTTAAGGTTTGGGTTTCTGAGTTTGAGGTTACTGAGGTTAGACTTTGGGTTTCTGAGTTTGAGGTTACTGAGGTTAGGGTTTGGGTTTCTGAGTTTGAGGTTACTGAGGTTAGGGTTTGGGTTTCTGAGT
>NC_030424.2:28635000-28665000 GCF_001660625.3 Ictalurus punctatus
TGCCGCACGAGCCCACGTGAACGAGCTGTTACTATAGAAACCGTAACATTTTAGAACGAGCGCATTAACACGAACGTGTGATTTGAATTACAGCCGGAACTACAGTCGCGCTGCAGAAAATGCATTAATTCACACCTTCGGATTTGAGAATTCAACAGCGCTGTTGTAGGTATAAAGATAGTTATTTATTACATTTTTGACGCAAAACAACAACTGCCTTGCTGTTTACTGGAATTATGGGATATCGTTTAGCCAAACTGAGGAACCTTGACGAGCAGATATCACAGCTGCTTTTCACTTAAAAGTGCGTGGCTTGTACAGTCAGCAGCGTGGTGACGATATTATCTAGTTGACAAGGACAAGGCTGGCAGACTTGATGCTTATTATTTGAATAATTGCACTTCCCATTTTTTTTTCCCCCAAAAAGGCTTTTCATATTGCGCGAAAGGATCCAGATTTATTTTTAGCTGGGCGTGACGTGATTCCTAATGTCTTTCATTTCGTGATGCATAAATCGAGCAGACGAGTCAGATGGATCTGTGATGTGGTAGGCGAGCTGGTGGGATGCGCTTTGTCACCCGTATTGGCGTTTTTGGCCGTTTCACAGCTCTCCGCCAACTAACTGGGTCAGCTGTGGCCTTGAGTGCTACAATTAGCCAGAAAGTATCGGACAGGTCAGTGGAATTAGACAGATACACTGCTGGGTTGCTGCTTTTTTTTTTTTTTTTTTTTTTCTTGCATGTCGCTATTCCAATTTGTAAAAGTGTAAAAGTGCTTAGTGTGTGTCAAATGTCCAACATGATCACACTACTAGATTAAAAAAAAAAAAAAAAGGGTTAGAACGACACTTTTGTGGATTATGTTGTCTAAGAAGGTCACTCCTTTAAACTTGCCCAAATTAAGGACTGATTGATTACAGCTGGAACAATGCGGCCTGCCGAGTCTAGAACAGTAACGATCGGTGCAGGTTGTATATTATGATATAAATGTAGTTTTCATACAGTAATAGTAATATTATTATTTTACACTGCCGTTAAATCACATTTTTGTTATCAGTATGTATCGGTGATCTGCGGTGGGTTTTGGGTTGAAGGTCACCATCACCATCAGTGAGTTTTATCAGATAAAGTCCATCCAGTCAGATCTTATCAGACATTTTTTCATCCATCCAGTGTGCAACATACATAACATAGCATGACATCACGTACATTATATAACATAACATCACATAACATTACATAACATAATGTAACATTATATAACATAACATTATATAACATAACATAACATCACATAACATAATGTAACATTATATAACAACATCACATAACATAATGTAACATTATATAACATAACATCACATAACATTACATAACATCACATAACATTATATAACATAACATCACATAACATCATATAACATAACGTAACATTACATAACATAATGTAACATTATATACCATAACATCACATAACATTATACAACGTATCACACGATATTACATAACATCATGTAACATTATATAACATAACATACCATTATATAACATAACATCACATAACATTATATAACATAACATCAGGTAACATTATAGAACATAACATTACATAAAATTATATAACATAACATCACATACCATTATAGAACATAACATCACATAACATTATATAACATATCACATGATATTACATAACATCATGTAACATTATATAACATAACATAACATACCATTATATAACATAACATCACATAACATTATATAACATAAGATCATGTAACATTATAGAACATAACATTACATAACATTATATAGCATAACATCACATACCATTATAGAACATAACATCATGTAACATTATATAACATAACATGTAACATTATATAACATAAGATCATGTAACATTATAGAGCATAACATTACATAACATTATAGAACATTACATCACATAACATTTTAGAACATAACATTACATAACATTATATAACATAACATCATGTAACATTATATAACATAACATGTAACATTATAGAACATATCACATAACATTACATAACATAACATCACATAACATTATAGAACATTATAGAACATAACATTACATACCATAACAACATAACATAATATCACATCACATAACATTATATAACATTATATACAGTGGCAAGAAAATGTATGTGAAACTTTTGGAATTTCATGTTTTTTTGCATAAATTTGTCATAAAATGTGATCTGATCTTCATCATTGACAAATATAATGTGCCTTAAATAATAATACAAAAATAATTCTTATCTTTCATGTCTTTATTGAGAACAACCAAAAAAAAACCTCATAGTGCTTGTGGAAAAAGTATGTGAACCCTTGAGTTAATGACCTCAAAAAAGCTCATTGGAGTCAGCTTTTAACACACCTGGAGTGCGCTAAAACCCAAAGATCGTCTAAAAACTGAAGATTCCTGAAAAACCTAAACAACTACAGACCTCGAGAAGCTTAGAAAATTCCGAAAATCTAAATAAACCCTGCGTAAGATCTAAAGTTTAAAAAAATAAACGTATATAAAACGCCCGAGCTCAGGATACGGTCTCCATGGATTTTTCACGGGTTCTCGTGTCCACGAGGTTCCACTTGACCTGAAATAAAATTCTGCTGCGAGGCGTCTGTGGAGTCATTTCGTAGCGTTCTACACTTAATTCCCACGTTAAAGAAAAGTCATCGGGATGTCTCTCAGGCCCACCGTAGTACTCCATCCTTATTTGCGCAATCGGATCGACATCAGAGAGACGCTTTCTGGATCTCACGTGACTGTTAACCAGTGCAGTCTTACAGTAACATGCTCTAGCATCATTTATAAAGGAAATACAAATTCAATTCTCAATTAATCATCTGTATTTGTGTTTCTCCTGTTGGTCCTCTTCAGAACGGTTCTTTTTTACGTTGTAGAACGAACGTTAAGGGGTCGAGGGGAGCCTTTATTGGCTAATGGATAGTCACAATGCTACGGCCGTACTCTAATACAATATTCACAACAACAACAACAACATGATTAATCTTCAGTGTGGAATGTATTATTCATAGGAAATGTAGAATTGACTCCAGTAAATAGCTTTAGTGTGAAATAATTTCATTAAGTCCTCAGCCCGGGGAATAGAGTGGCTCTGTCTGAGCTTCGCCAATACAGCTGTCGCTTTCACAGACCGACGCTGGTGCCATCTGTGGAGATGCGTTACTGCAAATTGCTGACACCAATAAAGGAAATTTGCGTGTCTGCATCATGATTTAGCCCAGTTCGAGACATTCCCGGGTCAACAAGGGCGTTAAGTAAAGAATAAAACACTTGGGGATGTGGAGTTGCTGTGGAATGTCTGCAAAACAAGCTAGTTCCCGTTTTCACTTGTGTTATAGCAGCTATAAATGGTTGTTCCATCCCCAGCCTCGCGTTTTAAGATAAAATAAATAAATAAATAAATGAATAGAACGTGGCTAGCGTAAAACCACAAAGCGTAAACCCCTGTGTCCTGAAGATTTCGGAACGTTACGGCCTTACGTTCGGAGACTCCTTCGGTAAATGTCGAAACATCACCGTGTGAACAATTAGACGTGCGGAGAATTAAGCCACACTTTCCGACCAATCAGAATCGAGAATTCGACAGCGGCGTGGCGATAAATAAAGATAAAATGCGACCCATCCTTTAACAAGTTCTTGGAAGGTCTTAAACTGTAATTAAGAGTATGAGCGTACTACAGTACAGTATTAATATTCTACTAAATTGGGTCGTGAGAGTACAAATCGTTTGAATCGATATTTAAGTACAAGAACAGTTCCGAGTAAGTTGGGACGGTATGGAAAACGCTAATAAAATCGAAGAGGAGTGATTTGTAAATGTACTTTGACGTGTATTTAAACAACAACAAAAAAACGTTTAAAGACGAGGTATTTGATGTTTTAGCTGATCAACTGCATAGTTTTTCTGTTTTTTTTTTTTTTTTTGAAGATAAACGTTTATTTTGAAATTGATGCATGCGACACGTTCCAAAAAACGTTGGGACAGGGGCGATTTAGGACTAATAGCGATGTGAAGTTGAAATAAGAAGGTGATGTGAAAAACAGGTGAGGCGATCGTCTAATCATAGTATATATCATAGGAGCCTCCCAAAAAGGCCTTCAAGAGCGAGGACGGGTCGAGGCTCGGCAATCTGCCAACAGATGAGTCGGTGAATAATCCAGCACTTTGAGAAGAACGTTCCCCAAAGCAAATCGGTAGGATTTGGGGCTTTTCGCCGTCTACAGTGCGCAGTATAATTAAAACATTCAAGGAATCCGGTCAGATCTCGGTGCGTAAAGGGCGAGGCCGAAAACCACTTCTGAATGCGTGTGATCTCCGGTCCCTCAGACAGCACCGTCTTAAAAACCGTCATGAGTCTGTAATGGAGGTCCTGACATGGGCTCGGGAATACTTTGGTAAACCTTTGTCAGTCGACACCATTCGCCGCTGCATCCTCAGATGCAAGTGAAGGCTTTACTGCGCAAAGCAGAAGCCGTACATCAACACTGTCCAGAAGCTCCGACGACTTCTCTTATCTGAGATGGACAGTAGCACAGTGGAATCGTGTTTCGTGGTCCGACGAGTCGACATTTCAAATAGTTTTTGGACAAAACAGCCATCGTGTTCTCCGGGCCAAAGAGGAAAAGGACCGTCCAAGCTGTTACCAGCGTCAGGTCCAAAAGCCATCGTCTATCATGGTATGTGGGCGTGTCAGTGCACACGGTATGGGTAACTCGTACATCTCTGAGAGCAGCGTTAATGCAGAAAGACATGTACACATTTTGGAGCAACATACGCTACCATCCAGAGCAGGACAACGCCAAACCACATTCTGCCCGGATTACAAGCGCATGGTTGCGTAAGCAGAGAGTGCGGGTGCGAGCATGGCCTGCCTGCAGTCCTGCAACCGAAATAAGACAACGCAGGCACGGTACAGTTGCGCAGATGAAAAAATGCCCAATGCACGAATGTGTGGAAATTCCGCCTGCTAAACATAACCAACCGGTGTCTTCACTCGGCGCCCAAACTCTTAATAAGTTAGTAAAAGAAAAGCCGATGTTTCACAGCGATAAACAGTCGACTGTCCCAACTCTTTTTGGAGTGTCTTCCAGTCATCAGATTTGAAATGAGTGTATATTTTCACCAATAAATTCACTCCACCAACTAAAACATCAAATAATGTCTCAATGACGTGTGCTGAGTGTTGAACGGAATTTTCACACGACTCTTTTGTTTTGTTTTGTTTTTTTCCATACCGTCCCAACCTTTTTTTCGGAATCGGGGTCGTATATGAAAGTACGCTTCCTTCGGTGCGTTCTACCTTGAGGCTCACGGGTTCTGTTCTAACTGCATGAAGGCCCAGAGTTAAAAATGCAGCAGCGTTTTTCTAATCTGACCCGGAATCTGACTCTGAAACAGAAGTCCTGCACTCGATTACACGGCTACATTAAATGACACTACGTTACGCATGATACTTATTATTAGACCACCCCGGACATCCAGCGTCTGCAGGTCCTTATTAAGCTTTCCGATGAAAGATCTTCAGCTTTATCTTATCTCTCTGCGGCGAACAAAAGTTCCTCCTGCATGTTTCCCGGCAGAGAGCCGTAACGAGAGCCCTGTGGCACGTGCGTTCTCCGTCCCACGCGGATGATGCCACTGTTTGGTTTAAAGCTCATTTTCCATAAACAATGAACAGCCGTGTGGGGAAATAACTCATCGCTTGTTTTCGCCCTAACTCAATTTGCGCCTGGCGTCAGCACGGAAATACCTGCGCCGCGTCCGTTCGTTTCATTCGTTCACGTCTTTCCGAGAGACATAATCGTTTGGACGGAGAGAGAGAGAGAGAGAATTTTCATTCAGCTGATACGTACAACTCATCGTAGTGTTTACCAGAAGTCTCCGTACATAGGGGAAATGAACACCCTTTGAGCAAAAATGTCTTCCAACATCTTTCATACTCGGGTTATATCGTGAAGGCGTGTGAAAAAATAAGTACACCCCACGGATGTGCACATTTGGACGAGCAGACGCCTTTGGAACAGCGCCTATTAACGATAAGTCGATATCCTTGAACTGAAACGAGCTTTTTCGATCATTTATTCGACAGAAATATCAACACGTGATATTCTAGTGTGGAAAAAAAGTAAGTACACCCTTGGCTTCGGAAGCTAGTATTGCCCCCTCCAGCAGGAATCCCTTCTTGTAGGCGTCCTGCGTAGTCGTCCGCCAAATTTTCACCACTCGTCCGTGCGTATAAAACATCCGTACGTTTTCGCGAGCTGTCCGAGGGTCCTCTAGCACGTATCAAATCCGGGATCTAATTCAGACGTTTGAATGCTAACCCCGCCCCTCCGACCCTTTCGGACTTTATCGTCCCTCCTACGAGATGAGTCGAGTGAACAGTGTGAGGGCACGGCGGGAAAAAAACAAACCGTGTAGCGTGACGTGTGGACGCCGTCTAACGTTTTAAGCTTTCGAATTTGACACGATACCCCACGCTTTCTCAAATGTACAACGATAGACCCCGTGAGTCTAAAATAATTCCATTATCGTTCAGTGATGTGACTTAAAAGCAGGGATTTTGTTTTAAAGCAGTCGAAACAATAACGCACAGCCACCACGTCAGGAGCGTATTTAGTGCGTGCGTGTGATTCCGTAGTTGGACGCGTGTGTTAGGAGTGCATGTGTGTTACCGAGTGCTACTTTTCAGTCACGAAACACACACTTTTCAACACGCACTCGCTCATAACGTATCTCTCGTCCTGTCCACACACGGTCGGGACTGTTTTATGACGCCACAGACTGATTGGGTTGTGAAAGTTAGTGTGTGTTTGTATGTGTGTGGTCCTGCTTGTGTCCTCTATCGGCGAATCAGCCGCGTATATTGTGAATGAACGTGGTGTTGTGTGTCGTGAGATTTAAGAAGCTGGCAGGGAGACGAAGCCCTGTTGTTGATTATTTTCCTTTAGCAGCACGACGCGGAGGGTTTTATTCCTCAGATATCATCACATTTGATGTACTCATTAGTATGCAGACTTTTGGAGCATTCTGGAGCTTGTGTTTGTGATGGAGATGGTGTGTATGCGATATAAAGAGTATGTGTGTGTGTGTTTGTGTGTCTTGGGGGGACTTACAGTCCACATTATGGGAGATACCGATTGATCCATCCAGATGCCGTGCTCTGATCGGAGGAGACGAGCGAGTCTGGGGGTCTGCGAAGCGTGTTAAAGAGCTATATTATATTACGCAGTGCAGCTGATGTACTTTATTGTGTTGGAATAAAAATATATGAATAATATCAGTAATGCAATGGATGCGATATCTTGTGTAATAAAGCTTCGCGTATCCTTTCTACTTTAAGTAGGAAGCATTCTGCATTTAAAACTAGGGCTTTGGCAGAGAACCTGTGTGTGTGTGTGTGTGTGTGTGTGTGTGTGTGTGTGTGTGCTGTCCAGATTATAACACCTCTCCTCAAGCACATGCTAAAAGCAGCTGACAAGATGAAATTGGGTTAAACACACTGGTAATCTGGAGTACAGCAGCAGATCTGATACATCCGATCCTCATGCATCTGAATCTTTTGGTTTATTAAAAAAAAAACACACACAAAAAAAGTCCGAATCACTTTGATCAATCTGAATCGGACTTGATCTCAATCGGACTCTTCAATCGGTCGTGCATTGCACCGATAAACGGGAATCACGCCGATCAATCCGAACCACGTTAACATGTCTGAGTCATGTTGTTGAATCCGAATCACACTGACGAATCTGAGTAAGTGTGTTTAACCTGGATCTGGCCAGCCAGTCAGAATCGGACGCTTAGATCGATTCTTCGTTGCACTGATAAATCTGAATCGCACTGACGAGAGAATGGTGAATCTTGTTGATGCATGTGAATCGTGTTTTTTGAATCCGAATTGTTTTGATGAATCGGAATCACACGGATAAATTGGAATCCAACTGATACATACACAGACGAACGCACCCACAATGGGCGCGTGAGCATCAGGACTGGACTGTGGAGCAATGGAAGTAGGTGGCCTGGTTTGATGGATCACGTTTTCTTGTACATAGTGTGGACGGCCGGGTGCCTGGGGAAGAGCTGGCACCAGGATGCACTATGGGAAGAAGGCGAGCCGGTGGAGGAAGTGTGATGCTCTGGGCGATGTTCTACTGGGAAACCTTCATGTAGATGTTACACGTACGACCTTCCTAAACATCGTTGCAGAGCAAGCACACCCCTTCATGTCAGTGGTCTCTTTCAGCAGGATAAGGCACCATGACACACTGGAACGGTTTGAGGAACACGAAAAAGGCTTTTAAGGTGTTGACCCGGCCTCCAGATTCTCAATCCGATCCAGCGTCTGTGGGATGTTCTGAACAAGCGAGTCGGATCCATGGAGGCTTCACCTCACGACTTACAGAACTTAAGAGATCTGCTGCTAACATCTTGGCTCCAGATACCACAGCACACCTTCTGAGGACTCGTGGAGTCCATGCCTCGACTGGTTTTAACTGAACAAGGAAGACCTACGCAGTATTAGGCAGGTGGTTTTAATGTTATGGCTGATCAGTGTATAGAAATAGCAGAAAAAAATGAACCCAAAAACCTATTAATTACTCAGTGAAGGTGTGAGCGAATCATTATGAGTACATCGTACATTGTTTCGGCGCATTGAGGGATTAATCGAGTGCGCGGATGAGTTTTTGGACACCTCTCCGAAGTAGTGCACTATATAGGGATCGGGGATAATGTCTGACACATCGGCTGAGACATCTGAATCAGACTAATCCATCTGCGTGCACCCACTTTCATTTTAATTTTCATCCCTAATTTTCTGATTCCTAATCTTCCCTTAATCGGCACAGCTTAATGGCATAGGGGAGATCTTTTTTAGACTAACGAGGACGGATTCTGCTGGGCTTTGTCGGCTAATTTGGACGAGTGATTGATGTCCTGGGTAATGTGCAGCTCATAAAGAGGTTGCGTATCAGGAGAGACAGATGATAACCTGCCTCCTCTCGCAAGCTCTCGCTGTCCTGTTCCCGCTCTGGGCTTCATTAATAACTCCAGAGCAAATGAGACCTATGTTGGTCCTTCATTAGGAGTTCTGGATGGGAACCGTACAGAGATTTGGAGCCTTGATTTCAGCAGGATGAATCTGTTATCTGTGTGAAGTGGGCTGCTCAATAAATCTGTTCTTGGAACAGCAGCAGGTGAGCAACATGTACGCACATCTGGTGTCCAGAACAGCCCGGTATTTTGTTTTTCAGCACGTTGCTTCAATCAGTCGGCTTCGCGAGTCGGATGTCTTTTATGGTTGATGCTCTTATCTCATTTCTTAGCCCCAGTTTCACAAAAACATCATTGTTTTGAAGGTTTAAATTCGAATCCGATAAGAAAACGCACAGATCAGTTCACAAAATGAATAATAAATATAGATGCAAGCAGCGATTAACGGGGTCCAGGCACTCTTTGCATATAGCACCCCCCCAGTGTCCAGTTCTTTCCAAGTTACTAAGAACATCTACATTACATTTAAAATTGATGGCTTTTGACATCCAGAGCGACTTGCATTTTATCTCATTTTATATACAACTGAGCAGTTGAGGGTTAAGGGCCTTGCTCAAGGGCCCAACAGTGGCAGGTTGGTAATGCTGGGAATTGAGCTCATGACCTTCTGATCAGGAGTCCACTGTCTTAACCACAGAGCTATCACCGTCCATTTAAGAGACCATAGATAAGCGTAATGATCAAGCCTTGTGACAGCAGCTCAATGATAATTGTGTGACGTGAATACTGAAACCTGATTGGCTGAAGGCAGCCATGTTTCTGAAGTAATCCATTGTTGATTAAAAACCCACACCCCAGCCACTGTTGATATCCTCAGAACCCTGTACTAAACATGTCTTTCAAGTGGTTTGAATCCATACGAGTCAAGAATTAAAGCCGTTTGAGTAAACCAGTTCTGTGTCACTTGGATTGATTGACAGGTGGCGGCCATATTGTTAACAAATCATGTTTTTGATCATAATCGAGTCTCATGTTCTCATGAGTAGTTTGACACCGTTTTTGTGAACATGTAGGACAAAAACTGTAGGACTAGTTCGCAAGAACCACTAAATCTTACTTAAGGTGTTTTTGTTCGGGACGCGCGTACAAGGGAAACTTATCATATGGCTTTCACTCTCGTTTCTCTTTCAGCTGCAGAAGCTGAAGCGCTCGCTTTCCTTCAGGACCAAGAGCCTCCGCAGCAAAAGTGCCGACAACTTCTTCCAGCATCCGAGTCCCGAGGTTAGCAACAGCAACAGCACAGGACAGCTAAGTACCATCGGGGTGTCTGTCTTGCCCGAGTCCTGTTACATCCCACCCCTGAGTCCGCCTCCCATAATGCCGTCTGGACTTCCCCTGACCATCTGCTCGCCGTCGCGTGCGCCGCGTCCACCCGACCCCACGGCACACACCTTCCTGGAGCACACGTTCAAGAAGCCGCACTTCTGCGACCTCTGCAACCATATGATTGTAGGTAAGACCATGTGGTTCGTATGCTAATGAGACTTATAACATTTCGGAATAAAAACGCCCTTAGAATGATCTGTTAACGCTAAGCTACAGTGTGGTCACATGTGCACTGGATGTACTAATCAAAGCTAGGCGGGGTTTATCTAATTAACGGAAACTAGCCATCAACCAGTGTTATAATATGATCACACCTGACAGGTGTGTTTCAAATGTGTAGCGACAATATGTGTAGCGACAATTCTTATAATCGTAGCTAGCTAGTTTGCTAGTAAACTCACCTACTACCTTAAACGATACAATATAACAGTTATCCTAATCTTAGCACCCTCGCTAGCAAGCCGGGCTAGCTACGTAACTAAGGAATAAAACGTTTGGATGTCTGCTGTTTATAGGACAATAATACACACTTCTGACCAATCAGATTCAAGCATTCAACAGCTGTGCGTTATAACACCATGTGTGCTAATCCTGCAGAGGCAGTATTAATGTTACTTTGCGGTTCTTACACGGTTCTTTCATTAAAAGCTTGGTCCTGATGAGACCGATTGCATGATCTATATGATATGATCGGTTTCACACAATATGCCGAATATGGTAGCTATGATGTCGATAGTTGCAAATTTATAGCGAGTAAAAGTTTAAAAAGGGTGCTTTGAGGTCGATTTGGATCAGAAGAAGTAAATTGGTCCGTTCAAATCAAAAATTAGACTAATACATGGATGGATTTTCTGTTTCTGTTTAAAACTAAACTGCAGTTTTAAAATAGTTTTCTAAGATAGCTAACACACCATGCAATACAACGTGTAAATGAGCAAATTGTAGCTAGCTACATAAAACTGTAGCTAACATTGACTAATTATACTTAACTAAACATTAATGATACCCTGAATCAGACTCTCAGAACCCACTCCAAACACTAGCATCCTAGCCGACTTTGCTAACATCATCTGACAACAAGTGCGATGTTCTGGTTGATGCTAGTTTGCTAGATATAAGTACCTGTTAGCTAATTTGTCTGTTGTGGAATTAACACTCACTACTAGCTGATGTGTCTGTCGTTAATTCATTCACTCTCTTGGCTAACTTATCGATTAGCGATCTAACTGATATTAACAAATAGATAACTTGTCATTAAGTAGATATCTAACATCAACCACATAGCCAACTTGTCTACTGTTATTTAGCTATCTAACATTAAAACCTAGCTAACGTACCTATTGTTAACTAGTTATTTAACAATCATTAACCAGTAGCTAACTTGTCCATTGTTAATTAGCTAACTAACTAATGTTACCATCGGCAAACCTCTAAAAAGCTTCTAAAAAGCCATCTAAATAACGGTAACTCCTAGCTACCTTGTCTATTTTTAATTAGCTATATAACAAACGTTAAATGCTAGCTAACGTGTCTATTTTGAATTTGCTATTTAACAAACGTCAAACGCTAGCTAACTTGTCTATTGTTAATTACCTAACTAAAAAATATCACCCACTAGCTAATTTATTTATTGCTACCTAACTTAATTAGCTAAGTAACATCAATCACTAGTTAAATTGTGTATTGTTAATTCGCTATCTAGCTAACATTAATCTATACCTCACTTAGCTTTTCATAGTTAGCAATCCAACATCAACTGCTAGCTAACCCGTGTAATGACAATTAGCTATCGAAATAACACTAACCTCTAGTTAACGTTCCTGTTGGTTATTAGATATCTAACATTAAGTGTTAGCTAACTTATCTATTGTTAAATATTTATCGAAGTAAATGTTAACTGTTACCTAGCTGATCAACTATAGATTAGCTAGCTAACTAACGGTAACTGCTAGCTTTCAGTAGCTAGCCAGATAACTAGCAATAAACAAAATGCAGACTTGTCTGTAAGAGCTAGTTTACTGATTATTGTCTAGAGTGTAAATGTATTACAGAATGCATTTTATGAAAGATATGTTATGTATATAATCAACTGATTTTTTTTTTTCTGATAAAAGTCGGTGTTGATCGAAACATTGCTAATCACTGAATTGTTTTGTTGACTGCTTTATAAGTGGTGAAAATGTGACATTTCGTACACACAGTACCACAGCACGTGTTCTCTTTCTGTGGTAAACCCTCAGGTGATCTGTACAGTCTGGGTCTGTCTCTATAACGTCATCCTTTCTGGAAACTTCTGTAAAGAGGGTCAGTCGGTCTCCGCCGCGCTGCGTGTCCGATATAGCAGGCGGTCGTCGGCGATCACTGTGGAAACGTTCTACTTTTACACCCAGTGTGCTTGGAGCCTGGCCAGTTAAGACCACAGGGGACGTTACATAAAAGCGCCGCCCTACTGACAGAAACAAAACAGGGTTGTAAAGAGCTCCAGAAGAATGGATGTTTTTTGAGGTTTCGAGATCACAGTCTAGCACATTCCAAGCACACACATAACCGCAACAGATTCACAGTGCTTCATTTTCAGCGATCCAAAATGGTCGGAATATATTTATATGTATTAGAGATGCACCGGTGTATCGGCCAATAATCGGTATCGGTAAAGGCAATTTTTCATCATTGCCGATTGTATCCTGTCAAAGAGGGCGGGGAAAACGCATCGGATTCGCGCTGTGTGTAAAGGAGATGTCTCTCGTGTGGAATGACGAGGAAACTGCAGTTTGTAATCTCTGTAATCGCTGCCCTGGTAAAAAAATTGACACCGGAAGTGAGCGGCAGTGAAGCGGGAGTTTCGGCGTCGAGTCTAATCTATCATTTCATTTCCCCCGCGCTCCTCGAGCTGAATTAAAGCGCCAGTACACCGCTGAAAGATTTAAATGAAGATGAGTTGACCAAAAAATATATATATCGCACGGAAAACTATATTCGTCGAGTAGGTATATTTCATATCCAGTGCATGTTAATATATAAAAAAGTTGATGTTATATAAGACCAGCTTGATGTTCAGTGATGAGGTAGAAATGCTCGTGTTTGTGGAGAGTGAGTGTGAGACTAACAGGAGGGTTTTACAGAAATCAGTCGATGTTAATACGAATGAATAACATTCGATAAGTTAATAATCTCACGTTAATCTTCAGGATTGAGTTCATGCGTCCGTGTTAATTACAGTGATGTGTTTTGTGTTGATGAGACCAGTTACTGTCAAACAACTTGCTGAAATGGAGAGAATAAAGCTTTTATTTGCAGTCCTTTCAGAACCGTGGAATTCATCATTATTCGTTTAAAAGAAGTGGTAAAAGTATCGGTATCGGTCATCGGTATCGGATGAGAAATTTAGCATCGGTGCATCTCTTTATATATAGAAATACACAAAGAGCACATTATATGGTGTGTAACTGTGTGATTCTAGAACAGGTCATGGTGAAATGTGCGCGGGAACGTTTCAAGCCTCGTCTATTCAACTTCAAGGATTTTTTTTTTTTTAAAAACGGTTTCCTCCATCACGTGTCCCACTGGAGAACTACATGCAGGTGATCAGTTTGGCAAATATTTCCCTGTGAGCTTAGCTAATGTTACCTAACAAGAAGCTGTTTCAATTACGGCCATCTTACTAGCCGTCATCGCTAGCCGTCACACTGCTAGTTAATTATCTATCGCTAACTAGCAATCTGACTAACACTGACCGCTAGCCATCTGCGTCACCGATCAATCTGAACAGGTAGTGAAGGTTTTTATTTCACCAGCGTGTGAGTCTGCTCTTCCTCAGGTGGAATGTGAGACGCCTCGAGGAACAACGATTAAAACCGAGGGACTGCGCGTCATATTATTACACCGCCGTTTAAGAACACACGAGCAAACCACGATGGGGCATGGCTGTTCTGGGAAAATACTAAACAACGTTGATGTTTAGAAAGTAAGTTAAACTAAAAGACAGTGTTCGGTATCCATACAGATCGATATATTCGATTAGATACGTTGAATTGAGTCCGTAAGTAAGGAATAAAACACGGAGTCACCGTTACCTACGGAGGACCGCGAGCGTCTCGGAAATGTTAACCCGTCGATAAAGGGTTCAAATTGAAATCGTGGAATTTCCAGACGTATTTAAAAAGAGAAATAAATAACCGGATTCACGAGCGTCACAGCACGTCCCGAAGCCTGTCTTATTCCTCTGATACGACGGCAAGTTTTTCATTTATTAAAGAACGACGTCATCGTTTTTATCCGCTTACAGTCACGTTTATTGTTTACGGAACATTATTAACGTGACTTTAGGGTTATTACTAACGATATATAAATCAGCTATAACGAGTCGTGTCATCCCCAGCATCTCTTTTATCACGCGCTTGAAGTCCGTAGTCTGTAGGCGGATGTCTGAATAGCGACGTCCACCGTCTCGGTACTAAATCCCCTCTGCGTTCTTGGACACCTCGCTCTACTCTGAATACTCCGAATGCCGACGAGGAATGAAGAAGAAGTGGGTTTTAGACGCGTTAGATCATACACCGTGACTAGGTATCGAGGGACTTGTGCATATTGTAATGATGTTTGATTTTCAATAACGATGCCCAGAACAATTACACACATCGCTGCCAGATTCATCAGCACGTAGAAATGTTTATTATTCGCTTTTCAGCATGACTCATGGTCGGTCCTTATCGGCGATAGTTATTCCTCGAGGTTCGGCTGTGAAGTAAAGACACGGGCACGCTCTCGCTTTAACGTGTGAATAACATACAGTATGTGACGTCGCCTTTAATGGGAAACTGGCAGAGGTACAACTCTGTCAGGTTTTTATGAATGAGTCTACAGGTGGAGTCTGGGATGCAGTTATAGGAGTGTTTTTTTGTTTTTTTCTTGGAGAATCATTGCAAAATATGATCAAATGGCATGTCGAATGAGTAAAGGATCTGGGGGGAAAAAATAAAACGACTAATATGATTTGAAAGCAAACAATTTTGTACATGAACCGTCGTTTGAAAAAATATTGTGTGTGTGTGTGTGTGTACAGGCATGTGGTGGACAAACCTGTCGCTTAAACCGACTTTAATAATGTCATTTTTGAATATATCGTGATATGAAACATCCGACGGTATGTTTTTTTTTCCTTTATCGTGTACACTAGCTCACAAAAGTGAGTACACCCCTGACATTTGTGTAAATATTTGATGATATCTTTTCATGTGGCAACACTGAAGACATGGCAACTTTTCTACAACGTAAAGTAGTGAGTGTACAGCTTGTGTAACGGTGTACATTTGCCGTCCCTTCAAAATAACTCCACACGCAGCCGTTAACGTCTAGACCGCTGGCAACCAAAATTAGGGAAGACAGATCTCAGTGTTGAAAGGAATAGATCAGGAGAGGGGTGTAAAGGATATTTACAAAACATTGGATGTAGCATGGAACGCCGTGAAGCTACAGTGACGTCATCAAGATGAGGACGTCGCTCGGAAATTTACCAAAAGGACAACGGTCTCTCGTATTCTTCAGACGTCTGGGCTGTGGGGTAGTGCGGCTAGACGGAAGCCCTTTCTCAGATCTCCGTCTCGAGATCGTGTGTCCGAGCTAATAAAGAAAGAAGAGCTGGTGGCAGGACAGTGCCGATTTGGTGTAGTCATAGAGCTGCGTGTCATCCGCATAACGACGAGGCCAGGCGGTGGATAATACGGCCAAAGGGAAGCATGTAGGTTAAGAACTGGACTGGGTCGAGTACAGAGCCCTGAGGGGCACCTTGAGTAACAGAAGCTGAAGGGGATTCGTGTTTGTTGGTTTGATGGTAATGAAATGTCTTTTAGTCAGATAAGAGGTAACCCATGCAGAAAGTATGTCATGTGTGACGGAATCAAATGCAGCATGAGAATACTAAGAGAGAGAGAGCGAGAGAGAGAGAGTGTGTGTGTGTGTGTGTAAGCAGGGTAATGCCCGATGGATGAGCAAATGAGACCGCTCGTTAATGAGCTCAGGATGTTAATAAGGACGGACGCAGGATCAGTGCAGATGTCCACCTGTGAGCTAAAGAGAGAGAGAGAGAGAGAGAGAGAGATACGGAGATAGATACATTTAGTACTACCCTTCAGACGCTAAATAAGATGTCTCCCGGAAGACAAAACACTAACAATTTTCCCCGATCATCCTGTTCAAAAGTTTACACCCCCCTGGCTCTTAATGTGTCGTGTTGCCTTCTTGAGCATCGGTGAACGTTTGCACCGTCTGTAAGAGTCGTGTACGAGTCCCTCGGTCGTCCTCGGCGTGAAAAGACGGATCTCGACATCATATAGCCGCCGTTGGAAAGAGGTCAAATATGCAGAAGATGCTGGAAAAGTAAAGAACGCGCAGGACCCGGAGGATTTTCCTGACAAACAAGGGCCTCATGAACAACTCTCACAAAACATAAAAACATCATGCCGGGGATCATCCAGGTAACAAGACACGGTATTAAGAATAAAGGGTGTGTAAACTTTTGAACGGAGTCATTTTTTTAAGAAATTCGGCTATTATCTTGTCTTGTAGAGTATATGTAAACATCTGTTATATGAAATAGCAACATGGGATAACAACATGGGATTTTTATGATTCGTACAAGGGGTATGCTAACTTTTGGGCACAGCTGTATCCCGTCCCATTTCTTTTATGAGACTCCGTTACGCCCCATGGGAAAATAGGTCTTGTGTTAAAAACAGAACAGAAGTTATTGAATTTCTAGCACAGTTACAGCCTACGTACACATTATGGTCACATGACCATAAAATGAAAGATGCGTATGTAGGGTGATGACTGCGTACGCGCTGTAAAACCCCGCCCATCTCTGTGATTCATACAGATATCGTGTATCCTGTGCGAATCTGACTTAATTACTACAGATGTCATCCGGCAGCGTTACTTAACATACATCTGTCCATAAATCTGATCCAGACCCAACAGTAGTTAAGAGTATATGTGTGTGTGTGTGTGTGAATGTGTGTGCGTGTGCGTAAGCAGCGTAATGCTTGACGGATGGGCGAAGGAGACAGCTTGTTAACGTACTCAGGCTGTTAATAGGGCCGGACGCAGGGCCAGCACGGATGCAGTAACGTGAAAGAGAGCGAGAGAGGAAGAGAAGAGAACGCGAATGTGAGGAAAGCCAATTCATAAACAGACCACGGAGATAATCAGTAACGAACGTCAAGTCATTCGGAAAACACACTCTGAAAAAAAAGAAAAAAAAAAGAATAACAACGTCCGAGATTCCCGAACTCGATTGCCGTAGAAAATAAAGGATGAACGATAACAAAGGAAGTAACGACGACGTTATTCAAAAAATAAATAAATAAATAAATGCGCAAGCTATCACGCAAGATCACGGGATACTCACAGACGACAAAGTCTAAAGCAGTGGTATTTATTTTATTATTTTTTTTATCAATACACAGGATTCAGCGCTGTTACTTACACTCTAGCCGCGATTCCCCCAAATCCTAACTAAAGCGCCGTAATTAGTCTGGACAATCAGACGATTTCACGTCATCCCTGAAGCAGGACGAGGAAACCGTATGTAAATGAGGTTTTTCTGTGTGCTAAATGTTCTGAAGTTCACGTCAAGCCCGGATCACGAAGAGTCTCGTGAATGGTAAAAACCCAGACTTCAGACAGTGTGTGTAATTATGCTTCAAGTGTAGTGCGCAAATAAATAAATAAATAAATAAATTTCCAGCAAAAAAAAAAAAAATACCCCGTTACCATGGTAATAGTGCTTTTTTCCCTTTGAGAAAGGATCTGATGATTGTGATAGACAAAGACACGATTCTGCGGAATTCTCTCTCATTATTAAAATCTTTAAACGTTATAGTTTTGTTTGCGAGTCCTGCAAATTAAATACGTGCCCTTCGGTGGTATTCGTTTTACAAACACGCATATACAAATCCACGCCGCTGTGGAAGTGAATTTCAGGAAATGACTAATCCGGTGCTGAAACCGATCTGTTTGCATTCCTTTTGCTCTACATTTGCCTTCTTTCAGGTAATACATGCGCCTCGTATTCATCAGCGCAGACACACGAAACAGACGGCACATGCTAGTTTGCTCGTGTGAAAGATACGGTTCTTTGTAAACACTGTCACACAGAATTCGACTATTTATTTTTTTTACTGTAATTTCCCAAACAGTCTAGCTTGGAATATGCCTGTGATTTATGGATATCTGGATGTTTTTTGAAACCCAAACCTCAGCATATAAGGAGTTCATCGCTAGCAGCACATGCTAGGAGAGTCAAAAGGGAGCGTATGTATGTCCCCAGGGTCCTATCTTCCGTAGATTTATACGGCACTGGGACTAAGGATAAAAACGGTTACCGGTTTCACGATAAACCACGATAACTGATAACCGTGATAGTTTTGGTCACGATAACCGTGATATGAAATTTTCCTTCATAACGTTCGTGAATTTCATGAGTGGGTGCAGGATGGATTTTAAACTAATGTATGTTGTTTATTTAAATGTGTCTTTGGTAGGTCCAGTTAAAGGGTAATAAAGTTAACAAGGTCCTGACGACAATAAAACCTTTGGAAGAGTTAACAGAATAATATTGAACTGGGGAACATAGGACCCTGGGGACATCGGGATGATCCCAATGCGGGGAGAAAAGAAAGCAAAAGAAAGACACGTACTACGCTCACAGCTGGGAAGAAACCCTCTTCCGAAGCGAAACAGAACCTGGGACAAGCTAATAAGCTAACTAGCGCAGCTAGCTCATTCACTTCATTTAAAGAACAGCTAGCTAACGTTATAAAGGAGGGCGCTAGAGTCTAACGAAAGTACTGAAAATGTACCGATACTCAGCTTGGACAAAAAAAAAAAAAAAAAAATTAGCGATGTATCCCTACTAACAATAGAAAAAAGTATTTACACCCCTAAATATTGACAGTCTACACCCTGCGTACTGATTTGCTACACACACACACTTTAGAGAACATTTAAATACGTCACAGCTAGAATAAAGGGACGATGGAGAAAAAAGGAGTCATGCGCTTAGTTTTAGCTTGGACGTCTATCACGCTATCGTGAAGGGCTAAAGCGCTTAAATGTGCCGCATTGGGTTTGCGGTTATTCAATTTATGACGGCCGTAAAGCGAAGCCAAACAATACGTCCAAATCTGTTTCCCTCGCGAGTGTCTGCGTGGGCGTCGCCATTTGGTCTCGCTGACAAGGGAACGTGAAGGAAGACATACCGGAGACGAGTCGCATTTTCATCCTGTGAAGGAGAACTTCATGTCCTAATAGGTACAGAAATGTATATACACATAAAGAAAACACCACGTTTATCGGACGTACCTGAACACCGACGGAGTCGTGTCGGAATACGGCTGTGTGTGTTTTTAAACCTGTTTTAATAGAGGAAGTGAGGAAGTGATGGCGGACGACGCGCCGCGATTCGGAGATCCCGGGATGAGGTGACGAGTCACGCCACGGCAGCTCCAGATGGCATTAGAGCACGCCAGTGCATTGTGGGTAATGAGGCTGAGCGGGTAGATGGAGAAGAGGGTTGGAGAATGACCGCAGGATCAGGGCCGTATCGGATGTTCTTCTCACAAACGTGCAGTGTGTCGCTGAGGAGACTGAAAGGAACTTCAACGGATTTGCTTTGACTATTAAAAAAATTTAAAAAAGTTTTTACGTTTAGAGCGACACAGACTTCTGCCGATAGACGTTAGATTTCTTCTCACTCGATTTTATGGAGCTAGCTCCTGCATCTTTTGGAGCTGCCGTTCACACGGCACTGATCAGAACCCCGTGTTGGTTATTCTAGCGTTAGGGTAAAAAGAAAATCGAGTGTGTGTCTTTATTGAGTCTGAAAAGACCTCCAGACCAGACAGGAAGTGATGAGGGAAGAGGAGAATTCATGGCTTAGCAAAAGAACCATCAATCCTCCTCTGAGAGAGAGAAACAGAGAGAGAGAGCGAGAGAAAGAGACAGACAGGGAGGGGTGGAGGAGGGGGGGGGGGGGGGAGATTAATAAATGAAGACTAAAAGCGTGAGAGCCCAAATAACTAAAGACACAGCTCGAACTAAATAAAGGTTGATTTATAATCCCAAGCTTGAAGATGAATGGCTTATTGGCTCTGAATGTCTTCTCTTCTTTAAGAGGAAAATCGAACTGGCCTAATTCAATTTTTCCGTACATGTCGGGGAAGAGCGATCTTACTGAAGAAAGCGCGGCTGCGTTCGCGTCTTCCGGGCCGTATCCGACGTTGGCGACTTAAGCTCAGAAGTATTTACAAGGAGGACGTTCTTTGTATTCAGAACCACCTTAGGCAGGGAGCTTAACTCAATAAGTGGCTCATTCGGATTAGTAAAACGACCTGTTTGGTGTCCTTGTCCAGAGCGACTTACGTTCATACATCCGAGGGTTAAGGGCTTTGCCCAAGGACCCAATGGTGGTGGCTTGGTGGTGCTGGGAACTCACGACCTTAACCATGTCTTAACCGTTGAGCTACCACTGCCCGGAAGACGTTCAGGACGGGATTAAACGTACACAGGGTCCAGGGGTAATTTCTTCGTTCGTTCTACACGAGCTCCTCCCTTGTGACTTTATTTCCATTCCAGCGATTACTATCTTTGGCTCGCCCAAAACTAAACTAAGAGCTCTTCTCGACTCCAGCACCACGTCGGACGGCGTGTCGTGAACCGGGCGCGATCGCGTGACGATCACGTGATGCAAACATAAAGATCAGTACAACATATAACCCGCTAGAAACTCCCTTCTCCCGTGGTGATTCTAGTGCTGTCCTTACGCGAGAGGTTTATCACCGAGGAGACGTGTAAAAATTGGATTACAGACGTTCCCCTGATGAACTAATCCCATCCGAATAGGGCTTTTCACAGCTTCATGTGTTCAGCGGAACGGACAACAGAAGCTGAATGACACGAGAGAAAGACGTCGCGTCGCTCTGCTCTGAAGTCAGACAGCAGGCTGTTACGGTTCGATACGAAATAGGTGAATAGGGAACATAGTTTTCCAACGACATTGAAATCGTTCAACTCAGCAGCCATAACGATCCGACGGAATCGGCTGGTGAGTCCCGATACCAACGTGAGTCGTCTCGGGCCTTGTTCGCTCCGTCAAGGGATCTCAATATACATACAGCATCACATTTTACCCTGACCAAACCTACCCCTTGAAACAGAATTTCAATTACAGATGATTAAATATTGACTTTCCATTTCCTATGTATAGATTCTCCAGTTGACTTTTGTGAAAAATCACGACCCCGTCGTCCCCGATTCAAATCTGTATCGGTGCGCACACGCCAACCAACCCCCCCCCCCCCCCCCCACCCCCACCCCCCCCCAGTCAACTCATTCCCGCTCGTGAGTTTTTCCGTGTACTCGGTCATCCAGGCTTTAACAGCAGGAAATTACCCCGTGTCCGGAGTCTCCCGTGTGACGTGTGTAATCCTGAGAATTTATAGTGAGCCTCCATCACACGCGCTCACAAAAAGACCCTTTAATAGAAAAGATCAATCAAACACATCAGATATGAGGCTCTTTTGAAGCATTGAGCGCGGGTGATGTGGATGTGTACGGTTCAAAATGGCTTCAAAGGAGTGGACGCTTGACAATCAATGAATCCATAAAGTGTGTGTGTGTGTGTGTGTGTTCATGCATATGTATATGATGGCAGACCAGCAGAATGGAGGAAGTGACATGTCTGATAATGCAACTATTCTAATGCGTTGTTGTTTCTATAGTAACGCCTTACACTTGTATGGTGGACAGTCCGCATAATCTATGACGTTTGCCAAATTTGGCGGTTTGGACCAAATTTGTAGGAGGAGTAGCGAAGACACATTTTTTGAAAAAAATCCAGGATGGCGGAAAATCTAATTGGCATCATGAGGTGTGTTGAACTCGTCTCGGCCCAGGGAATCCAGGGATGCCCTGGATTTTACATTTTGCGCACACGGTTCAAATGTTATGACCATATATGTACTTCCAAATTCGGCCGATATTTGACCAGGTTTGGTGGCGCTTGAGCGTTGGCAGCACTTGGCACTTGGCCTTAGATGTTCCTTAGACCCTCCCTAATCACTTTGCCAAATTTCACTACTTCTTACCAGACGGTTCTATGGGTTGCCATAGACAACCTCGCCAGAAGAAGAAGAAAAGGTCCCCTAAAAAGCTAGAATAATAATACCGAAGGTGCTTGGCCCCCTGATAATACTAAAGATCTTCTGGGGGCACGGTGGCTGAGTGGTTAGCCTTGCACCTCCGCGGTTGGGGTTTTTGAATCCCACCTCCACCCTGTCTATGTACTTTTTTTGTAAGTTCTCCCCGTGCTTCGGGGGTTTTCCCCGAGTACTCCGGTTTCCTCCCCCATTCCAAAGACGTGTTGTAGGCTGACTGGCATTTCTACGTTGACCATAGTGTGTGAATGTGTGTGTGATGGGTTGGCACCACGTCCCGGGTGTCGTCCCCCCCCACCTCCTTTGTGCCCTGAGTTCACTTTGATAGGCTCCAGGCGACCGTGTGTAGGATGAGCGATATGGAAAATGAACGGACCTTCTCACATCGTCTTCACCAGATCGATAATTACACTTTGAAGTAACAACGCATGCGCTATCGCCATGTCAACGTGGGACGGACATACAGACGGGACAGCTTCAATTATTACCTTTATTTTTGTGATTTTGATGCCGATTTCAGGAGTTCAGAGCTCTGCTGTAGAACACGACACGATGAAAATACTCAGCGCTCCACAGGGACTAGAGATATTAAATATGCATGTGATTGAACTGAAGTCAGATTGTCTTCCGCATGTGTATGTGTGTGTGTGTGTGTGCATATCTAGTGTCAGTGGAGGGAACCCAGAGCATGGACTCAAATCAGTTCCACAGCTCAGGTAACACTTGTGTTTGTCACTGTTTTCCATCGTGTGTAATTAAAGCCCAGAGGACTGTGTGGAGTCTGCGTGAGTTGTGTGACAGAGAGACGAGTGACTTCATTTCCTGTTCAGAGGTTAAGGATGTCTTGTGTCACCTGAGATTTGCTCATCTACTGAATATTTTACAGCGGAATAACAAAACACACCGGCTGAGGATTCTCGTTGCGTAACAGTGCACATACTGCAGCGCGCGAGAGAGAGAGCGAGAGAGAGAGCGAGAGAGATAGCACAAGGGACAGATTCTGCTCTGAAGGTGCTAATGTGTGTGACTTAAAGGGTTACACATCCTTGTGGAGTACTTCAGGTCATAAAGCAGGAAGCTTACTTCGTATTTAATGTCATAAGCACCTTGCATAAAAGTTCATTTCATTACACAACCGTGTGTTTTCCTGCCAGAAAGAATTCCAAGTGGAACCCTTTTTAAATAGCGACCCCTTGAGAAACCTGAACGGTTATAGGTCGAGTAGAGTAGAACCCCGCAACGGAGTCAAATACAAATCAAGAACCCTTTTCTTCTATGAGTCCTGCATACGGGTTCTTCGTCTGTCCCTCTGGTGGGATCCTTAAAAGATTCTGTTTTCAAAATCCTGAAACGAATGGGGTTCCGTTTCAGAACAGGTTCCCGGTAGAACCTCCTTTATAAAGCTAGAACAAAATAACCATCAAAAGAACCCCCATGAGAAAACCCTTTTATTATTATTATTATTATTAAGAATGTACTTTTATCCTGTTAAGACTTATTTGCTTGTCCTTCTGAAGGAATCCTTCGAAGCTTACAACGGCGTCTCGTTCTCAGAAAGCGTTCCGAATTCTAGAAGGAAACGACCCTCAAAAGAACGCTCGAGAAAGCCTGTTTTCTACGACTGAAAGAACCCTTGGGAAACCCCTTTGGGAAAGGGTTCTTTGGTTGTCCCTCCTTTGGAGGGAGCCTCAAAGTTCCTATTTAAAAACCATGAAACAGATGGGGTTCAGTTTCAGAAAAGGTTCCAATTAGAACCTTCTTTATAAAGTTAAAACAAATAACCATCAAAAGAACCCTTTTTTTTTTCTCCTAAGAGCGTACACAGGATTGTCCAAGGATGTGTCCAATGACCACACTGGTTCTTCAGTTATCCCTTACAGGTTATATGTAGAACCCTCTTTTTAGTCAGCTAAAAAACTCTTATGTATACAAAGAACCTTTAACTTTCAAGAAAACCCTTGTTTACAATTATCCCTAAGCAGTACCCTTGAGGGTTCTTCAGTTATCCGTCCGGCAGGATCCTTAAAGTGTCAGGATGGGGTTCACTTTCTAAAATGCTCCTAAGTGGAACCTCCTTTATGAAGCTAGAACGAATGACTATCGACAGAACCCCCATGAGAAACCCTTTTTAATTCAGAGTCAACTTTTATCCTGTTAGCGGTTCTGTGCTTGTCTTTTTCAGGTAACTCTTAGAACCCTAGCAACCATGTTTTCTTCACAGAACCGCGTTCCAAACGCTAGAACAAAAGAACCATTAAAAGAACCGTCGAGAAAGCCTCTTTTATTTATTTTTTTCCTATGTGCGTCCTGTTATCCTGTAAAGAATTTTTTGCTCGTCTTTCTCAGGGAAACATTAGAACCCTACAAAAGTCTTTCCTTCTCAGAAAGCACCCTATTTTTGGAAGCTAAGAACCCTTAATCGTCTGATGAACCCTTAAAGAGACCTCAGGAGTTTACAGTTATCTTTACAATGTAGAAAGGGTTCTTCGGTTGGTCTCCTTAAAGGTTGTTTTTAAAAAAAGAAAAAACCTTTTGTCCAATGACTCTTGTGGTTCTTCAGTTGTCCCTTAAAGGTTTTTTATGTGTAGAACCCAACAGTTGCAGGGTGCGGGTACGTTACAAAGCCAGAACTTAAAATAATTCAGATACCCATTGAGAAACCCCTTCATCTAAAGATGCACTATTATCCGAAGTGCAATCTTGAATGCTTTAGGGTTTGCTCTTCACTTTTAGAGAAGGTTCATCCCAAGAACACGTGAGAGAACCCTTTATGAAGAACCCTTAAGTGTATACAGGATAGCTGTAGGAACTATTAAAGAACAATACAACAGAGTGTTTCCCTATCAGAAAGAGTTCCGAGCTGAACCCTTTTTAGACGCGTAGAAGCCTTAATTACGCAACGAACCCTTAATGAACCTCTTCTAAGAGGGTTCTCTTATCCAGAGTGCACTCTTGGAACATTTAGAGCCCTTATGCGTTCTTCATTTGTCTCTCTGGGGGAGCTATTAAAGAACCATACAACAGAGCGGAGTGTTTCCTGATCAGTTTGGAGGTTCAAGTAGAACGCCAAGAACTTTGAATTATCCAAAGAACCCTTAAAGAATCCTGGAGATTCATTTAAACCTTTTATTCATTTAAACTTTTCTTTATGGTTCTCCATGTGTGGCAAGCAAGGTTCCAGGTAGACCTGTTTTCCGAACGCTAGAACCGGTAACTATCCGAAGAACAGGACCGATACGACGACGTGGTGAAACGTGCTCCAGGATGTGGACTGTTAGCATGAGTGCTGGGTTAGCATGAGTAGCGGGTAAGCTCCGACCTGCCGAGGAAACACTGCGGGTGAGTGGCGCTGTGTTTAAGTAACCGAGATTTACTTCAGTGTGACCTAAAGCAGAGCTCTTGACAGAACCTCACGGCGATCCGTTTCCTTTTATGGTTCCGCTTGGCTCACTGCGGTCTCCGCTAGCACTTATCGATCACGCGAACGTAAGCAGGAAGGCGAGAGAGAAAATACATCAGTGTCCTTCTGTGCGAACCTTCTAGCTGTGGGAGGGACGACGCGTCCAGCCTTCGCACACGTGGTTATCGGATAATCGATTAAATACTTTGCCGGGAGCTCAGAGTTCACAGAAGGGAATGACCGGATGTTGTCTACTGATGTTACAAATGTCAATACACGTTTTATTTTTATTTGAGTAATATATTATGTAGATGTTGCATTTAAACTAAATAAGCTTCCCTAATAAGTGTGTGTGCATAAATGAGTGCTGATGTGAATACCATTTTTAGTCTTTAAATACTATTTCCAGTAGTGTTGGTCCAGTTCAGTATTGCATCATGGTACTATTATAAAATCTCGGCTTTGGTCTTTATAAGCATAATAAACTGTTAAGTCTTTGGATTTCATAATTCAGAAGTAAAGAGTTGATCTCTTTGGTTTAGTTTGTATCTCATTCTAATGTCCCAGGAACTTCTTTTTCTTTTTCTTTTTTTTGTGCAATTTTTCTTCAGCTTGCCAAGGCGGAGCAGGCAAAGTGTTCGGTAAGTTTGTGTCTCGTTTCCTGCACCCACGATATCCAAAAATAGAGCCGATAAGAATTCACTCCCTGATTTTACTAAGCAGACTGCATCGAGTGACATCACCACAATCCGTTTATTTCACCCTTTCGGCTCGACGAACCGATTAGCGTAGCATGCTAGTTCTGTTGCACCGTGTAGTTGTTTTGCAGCATTACCAGAGCTTGCCGGGTGCCTAAGTGCAACAGTGAGCTAACGTTAGAGAGCTAGCTAGTTAGCTAAAGTTAAATTAGCTGGATAATTAAACTAGTGGCTAGCTAAGTCCCTAAGAAGTTATCTTATTAGTATCTGTGACATTAAGTGGTTAGCTAAATCGCTAAGAAGTTGTCTAAAGGTAAGCTGTTCTATTTTGTAAGCAAAAAGCCAGGTTCACTTATCATTTTAGCTAATGTTTGGTAAGCTATTGTGGTGACGTCATATGATTTTGTTTTTCACGATCCATGTCTCCAGTGTTCACTCAGGGACTTCTGTCACTCAGTAAAATCAGGACTTGGAATAAAAATCATAATGATCAGTAATCATAAGGCCATTACCCTGATATGAGGCGCTTGGTGCTACGTTTAGTTTTTTATGCCTCACGTTCAGGAGGTTAAAAATGCTCTGAGGCGGAACTGCTCTTCTGACAGTCATTCGGAAGAACATGCCCTCAAGCATTTTGAAATGTGGGCCCTGTTTCGTTACTGTTATCGATACGTTCTCGTCTACTTCCCTTCATGACTCAGAAATGCCCGTCACTTACGAGCAGGAGGCTGTAGTGCGTGTAAAAAAAACAACAAAAAACTTACGTACAGAGTTTCATTGGCTCGCTAACTAAGCAGCTTGCTAAGTAGAGTAAAGATACATATAGACCGAAGGCAGTGGTTGGTCTTCTAGTTAGACACAGCAAATTCATTATATTCATTCAATTATTATCTATATTCTTGCTTCTGAGTAAAAGGTTTTTCTACAATGGCTTTTCCGTTACTGAAATCCCAGTCCAACGGCCATTCAGAACTAACCCAAAACCAGTCAAATTGGCATTCAGAACTAACCCAAAAACAAGTTTAAAGGCCATTCAGAACTAACCCAAAAACAAGTTTAAAGGCATTCAGAACTAACCCCAAAAGCAGTCCAAATGCCATTCAGAACTAACCCAAAAACAAGTTTAAAGGCCATTCAGAACTAACCCAAAAACAAGTTTAAAGGCCATTCAGAACTAACCCCAAAAGCAGTCCAAATGCAATTCAGATCTAACCCAGTCCAAAGGGTTCTAGTCCAAAGGGTTCTTAGTCCAAGAGACTCAGACGTAAACCAAACTAGTCCAAAGGCAATTCAGAACTAACCAAAGCCCACTCCAATGCCCAATCAGTACTAACCCAAAACCAGCCCAAAGGCCATTCAGACCTATCCCCAATCTATCCAGTGCTTATTCAGAGCTAACCCAAACCTAACTGCCATTCAGAACTAACCTAAAATCAGTCCAAAGGCCATTCAGAACTAACCCAAAACCAGTCAAATTGCTGTTCAGAACTAACCCAGTCCAAAGGGTTCTGGGTCCAAGAGACTCAGATGTAAACCAAACTAGTCCAAAGGCCATTCAGAACTAACAGGCCAATGCTTATTCAGAGCTAACCCAAACCCAGTCCAATGGTTATTCAGAACTATCCCAAAACTGTCCAGTATTATTAAGAAATAACCCCAAACCAGTCCAGTGATTACTCATAGCTAACCTAATCCCAGTCCAATGGCAATTCAGAACCAAGCTAAACCAGTCTAGAGGTTATTTAGAACTAACCCAAGCACAGTCCAATGATCAATAAACCCAAGTCCAAAAAATGCTAACTCTAACCCTTACAGCTGATACAATTAGTCTGTGTGCACAATGTTCATCTCCCAGTCCACAGACAAAAATCAAAAATACAACCCACATCATCAAATCAGTTTTGCTGGAAAGCTACAGACCTAGCAACCCTGCCGTCTCAGTCTCTCCAATGCCTCATCTGAAGAGCTTTTAAGATGATGCTGGGTATTGAAGGGCAATTAGAGAGGGGAAGTTAATGAGCGCGTGCTAAAAGCTGTATCGAAACACAGGTTCAGTGTGACCCTTTCCGGATCCTGTAAGGACGTTTTTTTTTTTTTCCCTGTAAAAAAAAAAAAAAAAGAAAATAAAAAGAAATGAAGAAACAAAGAAAAGACACCCTTTCTGGATCCATTCTTCTGAAGCGTGTTGCTGTGCTGCATTTTTAGTGCTGCTTTACCCTGCTTGTGTCTTAACCTGTCTTAAATTCCACATTTATTTTGGATAAGTGCACACTCGGTGTTGGGAGACCGTTTAGCGGCGTGAACTCGGTAATGGCTCAGAGGGTTCAGAAGGTTTTGTGACACCTAGTGTACATAAGTTCTTCATGACAACTGACACGAACCTACATAAGCATTAAAGATTATAAACGCTTATTCCGATAGCTGTCACCTGCCGTAAAGGTAAAGTCTGCTTTGTTCAACCTTGATGTCAAGGGTTTTCTGGGTAGAAAGGACATTATGTCATGATGACTCTGTTTGGCGTCAGAGTGACATCATTTTGTCAACTTTGATGTCAGAGACAGATGTTTTGTGACGTTAGTGCCGGAAACGAGCCAAAAACAATAACGGAAGCACGAGGGGAACTGAGAACAAAGCAAAACAAGTAATAATAAAACACAATACACGCCTAGAGGAGTATGAGCTGTAGGAACGATGTGTGTGTGATTAAGACGGAACTGGCAACCGGAAAAGGTCACTTTTGAATAAAATTTAATTGAAGAAATCATTTTTTTATTCAAATGGTAACTGGTGGGTGAAGATGAAAACGTGTTCGATGGCGGGGTTTTGTTTGTAGTTGAATGTTACCCGGAGAGACGAAACTGTAACGAAAGTTTAATCAAATATTATATAGACAGATGCCTGATGCTACGTGTTGCTAACAGTGCTAATTTGTTGCGAGCCAATCTCGCGTGATTTAATCCACATCCGTTTTTGAAATTGAGAAAAAACACACAAGAAAAAAACTACACAGAAACGAAAACTTGTTTTCTGACGAATGATAACGTAACGACACAACCCCGATTCCGAAAAAGTCGGGACGCGGTGTAAAATGAAATAAAAACGCAAGCATTTGCGAATCTCATAAACCCGTATGTCATTCACAAGAGAAGATAGAAAACCGATCAGACGTTCAAACCGAGGAAACGTAGCATTTTAAGGGGGAAAAAAAATAAGGTCATTTTTTATTCGATGGCCGTAACACGT
>NC_030424.2:28670000-28687500 GCF_001660625.3 Ictalurus punctatus
CACACAATCACACACTCACACAATCACACAATCACACACTCACACAATCGCACAATCACACAATCACACAATCGCACAGTCACACAATCGCACAATCACACACTCACACAATCGCACAATCACACACTCACACAATCGCACAATCACACACTCATTGACACACTATGGACAATTCAGGGATTCCATTCAGCCTACCATGCATGTCTTTGTACTGGGGGAGGAAACCGGAGTACCCGGAGGAGAACATGCAAACTCCACACACACACACACACACACACAGGGCAGAGGCGGGACACGAACCCTTAACCTCTGAGATTCAATGTGCTAAACCTCCGCACCCCCCGTAACAAAATATCAATTATTCTGATCATTTTCTAGATAAACATCACTGATAGATGAAGCCTTATGAGTGTTTATTGCTAACGTGCTTCCAAAGCTTTGGTGTATACGAACAAAACAGTTTTATTCCAGTCAAGAAAGGGACCGCAAAGTAAACGCACCCGCAGCCCAAAAATAAAAATGCCTTCACATGGAAAAATCGCACAAAAACGGACACAGCGCAGAAGGATGGCTAAAACATGGATGAAATCTGGAGAAACGCGTGGATCCCAAGGTCAAAAATATGCCTCTGAAGGTGAAGAATTCCCCCACAGAGACAAAAATGACCTCAAAATAGAATCATGTGGATGGAAAAAAAAAAAAAAAAAAAGACAAACCCCCCCCCCCCCCCCCCCCCCCCCCACCCCAAGGAATAACAGCAATACGAAGCCTGTTTTTCCCATCCGGATACATGCCAGGTGTTTCTGGGAAAAATATCCGGAACGGAAAACGTCCACGAATCCTCAGCGCGCCTGTTTCTTAAAGCTCCAGCATCATCGTGTCACGTTTAAAGATCAACAACGCGCCCGGTTGTGGTCGGAAGTGAACGATGTACTCGTGACTCGGGCTTCGAGTTCAGTTTTCTCTTAACTTGGCGAGTTGTTCTTTTTAATCTGTCTTTATTTCTCTTGGCCCGAGCGATCGTTCCGTCCAGATGGACTCTTCAAACTCCGCAGGCTTTGGACGTGAGTTGCGTTGCGTGTGCTGATAAAAATTTTTTTTTTAAAAAATAAATAAATAAATACATCATTTCAACTTGAGACAAAGAAAAACTTCACGATGTGTGTAGGATTATAAATAGAACTTCGATTAATAAACGGAATTTCGAACGAATGCGAGCGAAGGAGGCTGAGGCGACAAATCCGCTCACTTTTTAGGGTTTCCTCAGACCGATACGACGCGCTGACACTGGAGACTCCTTCCATAAACGTTCAGTAGACGTCTCCGTACAGAGAAAACCGTACCGCGGTCCGTTTATGCGGAGCGTCCGCCGTTACTGTAGAAACCATGACGATGACTCGGAACGTTTTGTCTTCCTGACTGTTTAGAATGCGTGCTGCGTGGGTTTTGGAGCCGGTCACGACCTTAGGATTGTTCACAGAGCCTGAACCGGGACTCGCTTCCTAACGACAGGAGTTCGGGACGGATCATTTCCTGACGCGGTCAATAATCCGGATCGTCGTACGCTTTAGACCAGAGAGTGACTTGCGCGTCTCTCGGCGCTGAGCCGTCCCTCGCATTCATCAGGCTGCGATAAAAACATCAGTTCCGCGAGGTTTCCCCGTAATGATCTGCATCCTAAACACCACGCCTGGGCGAGTGAAGAGGTGCTCGAGGTGCTGCGGTGAACCTTCATTTAGCTGCCTGTCTCCTTACTCGAGGCCACAGAAGAGTTCATCAAAGCAGACGCAGGATGTTGATTATGCCTTCAGTTTGGCAACAAGACAACAAGTAGGGCAAGGCTAGAGCTGTGTGTGTGTGTGCACCATGTATGGCTTTATAACGCGAACGCTTCCTTATTAGGATGCCACCTGAAGCCGGTAACGTGATAAGACCGACCGCTACACGGCACGTCACTGGCGGGGAAGACGCGAGGTGAAGAGAGAAAGACACGGATTCAAATAAATCCGCGCCGGTTCACGTGTGACTCTCCAAAACCGCCATTCACGTTGAAATATCGAACAGCGATTCACCGAAATCTTTACTGAAATAAACGCTGTGTTAATGATGTGGCCGGAGTGCGTGTGGGTGTCGGTGTGGGGGTGTGTGTGCGTGGGGGGGGTGTGTGTGGGTTTGTAGGAGGGTGGGGGGGTGAAAGTGCACCTTTATGTGAACAGATGAAAGACTCTGAATGTTTTTTTTTCTTCCAATTGAAATGCCCCTTTTGCTAATGAGAGATTACAACTGGTTGTTTGTTTGTGTGTGTGTGTGTGTGTGTGTGTGTGTGTGTGTGTGTGTGTGTGTGTGTGTGTGTGTAAGAGAGAAGATGAATCAGGGTGTTCTCTCACCTCGACTGAGGGTGCAACGCTTCTTAAACAGCCTGATAAAAAAACACAGTGTCTGTGTAACACTGCACAAACACACGTCATTCTTTGTTTAACGCTATGGATGGATAAACAGATGGATGGATGGATAGAGAAACAAAAGGATGGATGGGTAAACAGTTGGGTGGATGGATCGATGCATGTGTAAATGGATGGCTGAATGGATAGATGGGTGGAGGTATGTATAAATGGATGGATGGATGGATGGATGGATAAACAAAAGGATGGATGGGTAAACAAGTGGGTGGATGGATGGATGGATGTATAAATGAATGGATAGATGGGTGGATAAATAGATGGACGGTTGGAGGAAAGGATGGATGGATAAACAAAAGGATGGAGGGGTAAACAGGTGGGTGGATGGATGTGTAAATGGATGGATGGATAAACAGATGGATGGTTGTATGAATGGATGGATAGATGGGTGGATGGATGTGTAAATGGATGGATGGATGGATGGATAAATAGATGGACGGTTGGAGGAAAGGATGGATGGATAAACAAAAGGATGGAGGGGTAAACAGGTGGGTGAATGGATGGATAGATGGGTGGATGGATGTGTAAATGGATGGATGGATAAACAGATGGATGGTTGTATGAATGGATGGATGGATAAACAAAAGGATGGAGGGGTAAACAGGTGGGTGAATGGATGGATGGATGGATAGATGGGTGGATGGATGTATAAATGGATGGATAGATGCATGGATGGATGTGTCAATGGTTGGATGGTTGGAGGAAAGGATGGATGTATAAACGGATGGTTGGATGAATGGATGGATGGATAGATGCGTGGATGGATGTGTAAATGGATGGATGGATAAACAGATGGATGGTTGGATGAATGGATGGATGGATAGATGCGTGGATGGATGTGTAAATGGATGGATGGATAAACAGATGGATGGTTGGATGAATGGATGGATGGATAAACAAAAGGATGGATGGGTAAACAGGTGGGTAAATGGATGGATGGGTGGATGGATGGATGTGTAAGAGGATGGATGGGTAAATGGATGGCTGAATGGATAGATGGGTGGATGTATGTGTAAATGGATGTGTTAATGGATGGATGGATAAGTGTGTAAATGGAGGGATAGATGTATGGATACACAGATGGATTGATAGATGAATAAACAGATGGAGGGATAGATAAACAGATGGAGGGATAGATAAACAGATGGAGGGATAGATGAAGGGGCAGTGGACGCGTAAATAGACGGATAAATAGCTGGAGAGACGGTTGGATGGATGAATGGATGGATAAACTGATGGTTGAATCAATGTGTAAATGGATGGATGTAGGGATAAACAGATAGATGGATGGATAGATACAGTGCTCTCCACTAGTATTGGCACCCTTGGCAAATACGAGCAAAGAACGCTGTGAAAAACTTCACTGTTGAAACTTTTGATCTTTTGTTCAAATGATTCACAAAAATACTCGGCTCTCGTGGATATCACACAATCGGGAGCAATCCAAACACAGCACAGGTTTATTAAAAAATATCTTTGTTAAATACAGGTGTGCAACAATTATTGGCGCCCTTTTAGTCAGTACTTTGTGCTACCTCTCTTTTCCAAGATAACAGCTCTGAGTCTTCTATAACGCCTGATGAGGTTGGAGAATACATGGCGAGGGATCTGAGACAGCCTTCTTTGCTCATATTTACCAAGGGTGCCAATATTAGTGGAGGGCGCTGTATATAGAGGGAGGGAGGGAGGGAAAAACAGGTAAGGAAGTATAAAATGGTGACTTTTTATAAAATGAATAACAGTAAAATGTTGCATTAGTTATTGATTAGCGCTTCAATTAAAACAGTGTGTGTGTGTGTGTGTGTGTGTGTGTGTGCAGCCCAAAGGCTTCAGGAGGTACTCCAGCTCCCCGCTGCTGATCCAGGAGCAGTTTGGCTGCATTAAAGAGGTCATGCCTATCGGTGAGCGAGACTTTTTCATTTCAGACCACCGTGATCCATGTGAAGGCTATACCCAGTGTTTATATCGTAATAAGTCAGAAATACAACGCTAGGTTTCGTGCTCTCGTGTAATCGACGCCTCCTGACCGATCGGATGGAAGGAATCAAGAGCGCCGTAGTGTAAATGTGTACAAATCGGGTTATTTTGAACAGCTAATGCTAAAGATGGAAGATAACGGCCGGGCGGTTTTTGTCGAGAGTTCTGGGTTTTGATTGACAGCTGTGTCGTCCTGTCCCAGCGTGCGGCAGTAAGGTGGACCCGGTGTACGAGGCGCTGAGGTTCGGGACGTCCCTCGCTCAGAAGACCAAGAGGGCCAGCGGCTCAGACTCGCCTCCTAGAAACTCAGTAAGACTTTCTCTGTGATTGTTTATCTGTACATATACAATCCCAATTCCAAAAACGTTGGGACACTGTTGGAACAGAATGCAACGATTTGCAAATCTCATGAACCCGTATGTCATTCACAATAAAACATCTACCCACCTACCCACCTACCTACCCACCCACCTACCTACCCATCTACCCATCTCCCTACCCACCTACCTACCCACCTACCTACCCATCTACCTACCCATCTACCTACCCATCTCCCTACCCATCTACCTACCCACCTACCTACCCACCTACCCATCCACCTACCCACCCACCTACCCATCTCCCTACCCATCTACCTACCCACCTACCTACCCACCTACCCATCCACCTACCTACCCACCTACCCATCTCCCTACCCACCTACCTACCCACCCACCTACCCATCTCCCTACCCACCTACCTACCCATCTCCCTACCCACCTACCCATCTCCCTACCCACCTACCTACCCATCTACCTACCCACCTACCTACCCATCTACCTACCCACCTACCCACCCACCTACCTACCCACCTACCCATCTCCCTACCCAACCCACCTACCTACCCATCTACCTACCCACCTACCTACCCATCTACCTACCCATCTCCCTACCCATCTACCTACCCATCTACCTACCTACCTACCTACCCACCCACCTACTTACCTACCTACCTACCTACCTTCCCATCTACCTACCCATCTACCTACCTACCTACCCATCTACCTACCTACCTACCCATCTACCTACCTACCTACCTACCCACCTACCTACCCACCCACCTACCTACTCACCTACCTACTTAACTACCTACCTACCTACCTACCTACCCATATACCTACCTACCTACCCACCTACCTACGTACCTACCCACCCAATCTACCTACTTACTCACCTACCTACCTACTTACCCATCTACCTACCCACCTACCTACCTACCCACCCACCCGCCCACCTACCTACCCAAACCCACCCACCTACCTACCTACCTACCCACCCATCTACCTACCTACCTACCTACCTCCCTACCCATCTACCTACCTACCTACCAACCCACCTACCTACCTACCTACCCACCCACCTACCTACTCACCTACCTACCTACCTCCCTACCCATCTACCTACCTACCTACCTACCAACCCACCTACCTACCTACCTACCCACCCACCTACCTACTCACCTACCTACCTAACTACCTACCTACCCATCTACCTACCTACCTACCTACCCACCCACACAATCCACCTACTTACTCACCTACCTACCTACTTACCCATGTACCTACCCACCTACCTAGCTAGCCACCCACCCGCCCACCTACCTACCCAAACCCACCCACCTACCTACTCACCCACCCACCCACCTACCTACCTAGCTAGCCACCCACCCAGCCACCTACCCACCTACCTACCCACCCACCTACCTACCTACCCACCTACCTACCCACCCACCGACCTACCTACCCACCTACCTACCCACCCACCGACCTACCTACCCACCTACCTACCCACCTACCCAGACCCAACCCACCTACCTACAAGTCCGTATGTAAACATGTCCTTTTTCTCTGCATCTTCTCCAATATCTGATCCACAGACACTTCGAAATCAGATCTCTAGTGCTGATTTTTAAACCTGATCAGATTTACTAGCCACCAGATTGTTAAACCCTGGTTCATGCTCCCGTAGAATCCAAAAGTCCTGACTTTAATCATGTTGAAATTCATGGTCCGGAAATTAAAATTGCATCGCTTTATGCCCAGATTCTTAAAGTTGTTTTTTTTTTAAAAAAAAAACAACAACAACAACAATGCTTATCCTGTTACAAAATAATCACTGAACAAAATGTATCTATCCTTTTCAGGCTACATTTAGCAGAGTGTGTGTGTGTGTGTGTGTGTGTGTGTGTGTGTGTGGGCAGGAGGGGAGGCTGCTGATGAATCTCAGTAATTATTATGCCCTTAATTTAACTCCAGGTGTTTGATCTTAATTAATGACGCTGATAAACCGTTTATAAAGCGGCACGGTCGGAATTTATCCTGCGTCCTGCTTCTGCTCCGAATCATTAGAGACAGAGAGGAGCGGATGACGTTCCGGCACGCCGACAAGAACCGCACGTAAACATCATTAAAGCGCAAGAGAGAACAACTTGTTTTGCAGACGTTCCACAGCGTTGTATGTAACTATAAATAGAAGAAGAAGAAGAAGAAGAGGATGTCTGTAGAAGCCTTGGCTCGAGGAACGAGGACACGGGAGGCGGGCTTTGGAGAGCGCGACGTGGCGTGGCTTTAATCGCTTTTCAGCACCTTGTTTGTTATTGTTGTTTTTTTTTCCTTCTTTTCCCCTGGACTCCGCCCTCTGTTTACCCGAGCGCTCGGGCACGCCTCCGACACCACACCGTTGTCCATTAATAAATCGAAAACCGTCATCCTTGGCAGCGGACGAATCCACTTTAGGGTGGTAACAGTAACTCTGCGTCATCGCACCGCCCTGTTTATTGATTGGTCATCGTCCTATCACAGCACGACACCATATAATCCCGTTCGAGGTCCGTTCAGGTAGCACATCACAACATTAACGCCGAGTACTACACATTAACCTTACCTTATTTCAGCTGCGTGATTTGTTGAATTGAAACACCACTATACAGACCCTCAGCACGCACACACACACACACACACACACGCTCTCACAATACACACTCTCACTCTTACCGCCGCAGACACACAGACTCGCCAGGATTTAAGTAATGCTCAGATAAGGCCACTCGAGAGCAATTATTACCCATAAAGGAAAAGTTAATGTAAAGTGAGTGAGGGACTGGCCAGAACACACACACACACACACACACACACACACACACACACACACACACACACACACACACATTCTCTCTAAATGATAAAGGAAAAAAGAAGTCCATTAACCTGAAACGCACTCTCTCAGTAGCAAAGCGAGAACATTAAAATTAAAACAAAATGTCCGCCGCTCTTCTGCAGCAGATCCGGATCTGTATGCGGTTGGTTTATAGGCCGTTCGTAATCAAGCCATTAGCACTTCTCTCGGCTTAGCGCTGCTGATACGCCTCATTTGTGAACACTGTGCAATCATTTAACAGCTGGTTGGGTCAGACGGGGTGAGGGTGTGCGCGCGTGTGTGTGTGTGTGTGTGTGTGAAAGTGATAGAAGGAATGTAAGAGCAGTTATCTGTGTGTGTGTGTGTGTGAGAGAGAGTGTGTGTTAGTGGTTTATTTAAACAGGTTGTCAATTAAGAGTGTTTTCTTTCTTTTTTTCTTTCTTTTTTTATTTGCAATGACTGCATCGAAAGGGTCGTTAAAATAAACATGAGAAAGGGGAAGAAACACACGTTACCGTGGGGTTGGCATGGACTGCGAAAATCAATCAATCAATCAATCAATCAATAAATAATTTCATTAATTATTTCCCCAATAAAAACAAATTATAGAGAGTTATTTCCAGAAAGAAGCCTAGAGACACCTAGAAATAATATTTATTTTAATTATCTCATTCGAGTAATAATATCTGATTTGTTTGGTAATATGGAGTATATGATCAATTTGTTGGGGTGTGCACATTCCTGTATTTGTGTGTGTGTGTGTGTGTGTGTGTGTGTGTTAACTATTGTGTTTTTCTTGTGCCCAGACCAGTGATCTTGCTGAGGTTCCCGAGGAAGCAGCCCACTGCAGTCATGCGCAGCTCACCAGGAAACACAGCGACAACGGTCAGCACAAAAACACCTAAACATACCCAAACAACACCACCGTAAATACATATAAACACCGAAATACCACAGTGAACGCCTAGGAACAGCTACATGAACACGTCAGCCTCGAAAAACGAGATCGACAACAAACTGTGAAGACAAACACCTAAATAATATCTATAAACACCTAAACATCGCAGTAAACACCTACGAACAGCTACATAAACACTTCAAACGCATAAAACAACTAAATAAAATCTATACACACCTAAACATCGCAGTAAACACCTACGAACAGCTACATAAACACTTCAAACGCATAAAAACAACTAAATATAATCTATAAACACCTAAACATCACAGTAAACACCTACGAACAGCTACATAAACACTTCAAACTCATAAAACAACTAAATAAAATCTATACACACCTAAACATCACAGTAAACACCTACGAACAGCTACATAAACACTTCAAACGCATAAAACAACTAAATAAAATCTATAAACACCTAAACATCACAGTAAACACCTACGAACAGCTACATAAACACTTCAAACGCATAAAAACAACTAAATAAAATCTATAAACACCTAAACATCACAGTAAACACCTACGAACAGCTACATAAACACTTCAAACTCATAAAAACAACTAAATAAAATCTATAAACACCTAAACATCACAGTAAACACCTACGAACAGCTACATAAACACTTCAAACTCATAAAAACAACTAAATAAAATCTATACACACCTAAACATCACAGTAAACACCTACGAACAGCTACATAAACACTTCAAACGCATAAAAACAACTAAATAAAATCTATACACACCTAAACATCACAGTAAACACCTACGAACAGCTACATAAACACTTCAAACTCATAAAAACAACTAAATATAATCTATAAACACCTAAACATCACAGTAAACACCTACAAACAGCTACATAAACACTTCAAACTCATAAAACTACTAAATAAAATCTATACACACCTAAACATCACAGTACACACCTACGAACAGCTACATAAACACTTCAAACGCATAAAACTACTAAATAAAATCTATAAACACCTAAACATCACAGTAAACACCTACGAACAGCTACATAAACACTTCAAACTCATAAAACAACTAAATAAAATCTATACACACCTAAACATCACAGTAAACACCTACGAACAGCTACATAAACACTTCAAACTCATAAAACAACTAAATAAAATCTATACACACCTAAACATCACAGTAAACACCTACGAACAGCTACATAAACACTTCAAACGCATAAAACAACTAAATAAAATCTATACACACCTAAACATCACAGTAAACACCTACAAACAGCTACATAAACACTTCAAACGCATAAAACTACTAAATAAAATCTATACACACCTAAACATCACAGTACACACCTACGAACAGCTACATAAACACTTCAAACGCATAAAACTACTAAATAAAATCTATAAACACCTAAACATCACAGTAAACACCTACGAACAGCTACATAAACACTTCAAACTCATAAAAACAACTAAATAAAATCTATAAACACCTAAACATCACAGTAAACACCTACGAACAGCTACATAAACACTTCAAACTCATAAAACTACTAAATAAAATCTATAAACACCTAAACATCGCAGTAAACACCTACGAACAGCTACATAAACACTTCAAACTCATAAAAACAACTAAATAAAATCTATACACACCTAAACATCACAGTAAACACCTACAAACAGCTACATAAACACTTCAAACTCATAAAACTACTAAATAAAATCTATACACACCTAAACATCACAGTACACACCTACGAACAGCTACATAAACACTTCAAACGCATAAAACTACTAAATAAAATCTATAAACACCTAAACATCACAGTAAACACCTACGAACAGCTACATAAACACTTCAAACGCATAAAAACAACTAAATAAAATCTATACACACCTAAACATCACAGTAAACACCTACGAACAGCTACATAAACACTTCAAACTCATAAAACAACTAAATAAAATCTATACACACCTAAACATCACAGTAAACACCTACGAACAGCTACATAAACACTTCAAACTCATAAAACAACTAAATAAAATCTATACACACCTAAACATCACAGTAAACACCTACGAACAGCTACATAAACACTTCAAACTCATAAAAACAACTAAATAAAACTTTAAACACCTAAACATCACAGTAAACACCTACGAACAGCTACATAAACACTTCAAACGCATAAAAAACAACAAAATCAACAACAAACTGTGAAGACAAACACCTAAATAAAATCTATACACACCTAAACATCACAGTAAACACCTACGAACAGCTACATAAACACTTCAAACGCATAAAAACAACTAAATAAAATCTATAAACACCTAAACATCACAGTAAACACCTACGAACAGCTACATAAACACTTCAAACGCATAAAAACATCTAAATAAAATCTATAAACACCTAAACATCACAGTAAACACCTACGAACAGCTACATAAACACTTCAAACGCATAAAAACATCTAAATAAAATCTATAAACACCTAAACATCACAGTAAACACCTACGAACAGCTACATAAACACTTCAAACGCATAAAAACAACTAAATAAAATCTATAAACACCTAAACATCACAGTAAACACCTACGAACAGCTACATAAACACTTCAAACTCATAAAAACAACTAAATAAAATCTATACACACCTAAACATCACAGTAAACACCTACAAACAGCTACATAAACACTTCAAACTCATAAAACTACTAAATAAAATCTATACACACCTAAACATCACAGTAAACACCTACGAACAGCTACATAAACACTTCAAACGCATAAAACTACTAAATAAAATCTATAAACACCTAAACATCACAGTAAACACCTACGAACAGCTACATAAACACTTCAAACTCATAAAAACAACTAAATAAAATCTATAAACACCTAAACATCACAGTAAACACCTACGAACAGCTACATAAACACTTCAAACTCATAAAACTACTAAATAAAATCTATAAACACCTAAACATCGCAGTAAACACCTACGAACAGCTACATAAACACTTCAAACTCATAAAAACAACTAAATAAAATCTATACACACCTAAACATCACAGTAAACACCTACGAACAGCTACATAAACACTTCAAACGCATAAAAACAACTAAATAAAATCTATACACACCTAAACATCACAGTAAACACCTACGAACAGCTACATAAACACTTCAAACTCATAAAAACAACTAAATATAATCTATAAACACCTAAACATCACAGTAAACACCTACGAACAGCTACATAAACACTTCAAACTCATAAAACTACTAAATAAAATCTATACACACCTAAACATCACAGTACACACCTACAAACAGCTACATAAACACTTCAAACTCATAAAACTACTAAATAAAATCTATACACACCTAAACATCACAGTACACACCTACGAACAGCTACATAAACACTTCAAACGCATAAAACTACTAAATAAAATCTATAAACACCTAAACATCACAGTAAACACCTACGAACAGCTACATAAACACTTCAAACTCATAAAACAACTAAATAAAATCTATACACACCTAAACATCACAGTAAACACCTACGAACAGCTACATAAACACTTCAAACTCATAAAACAACTAAATAAAATCTATACACACCTAAACATCACAGTAAACACCTACGAACAGCTACATAAACACTTCAAACGCATAAAACAACTAAATAAAATCTATACACACCTAAACATCACAGTAAACACCTACAAACAGCTACATAAACACTTCAAACGCATAAAACTACTAAATAAAATCTATAAACACCTAAACATCACAGTAAACACCTACGAACAGCTACATAAACACTTCAAACTCATAAAAACAACTAAATAAAATCTATACACACCTAAACATCACAGTACACACCTACGAACAGCTACATAAACACTTCAAACTCATAAAAACAACTAAATAAAATCTATAAACGCCTAAACATCACAGTAAACACCTACGAACAGCTACATAAACACTTCAAACGCATAAAACTACTAAATAAAATCTATAAACACCTAAACATCACAGTAAACACCTACGAACAGCTACATAAACACTTCAAACGCATAAAACAACTAAATAAAATCTATACACACCTAAACATCACAGTAAACACCTACGAACAGCTACATAAACACTTCAAACTCATAAAAACAACTAAATAAAATCTATACACACCTAAACATCACAGTAAACACCTACGAACAGCTACATAAACACTTCAAACGCATAAAAACAACTAAATAAAATCTATACACACCTAAACATCACAGTAAACACCTACGAACAGCTACATAAACACTTCAAACTCATAAAAACAACTAAATAAAACTTTAAACACCTAAACATCACAGTAAACACCTACGAACAGCTACATAAACACTTCAAACGCATAAAAAACAACAAAATCAACAACAAACTGTGAAGACAAACACCTAAATAAAATCTATACACACCTAAACATCACAGTAAACACCTACGAACAGCTACATAAACACTTCAAACGCATAAAAACAACTAAATAAAATCTATAAACACCTAAACATCACAGTAAACACCTACGAACAGCTACATAAACACTTCAAACGCATAAAAACATCTAAATAAAATCTATAAACACCTAAACATCACAGTAAACACCTACGAACAGCTACATAAACACTTCAAACGCATAAAAACAACTAAATAAAATCTATAAACACCTAAACATCACAGTAAACACCTACGAACAGCTACATAAACACTTCAAACGCATAAAAACATCTAAATAAAATCTATAAACACCTAAACATCACAGTAAACACCTACGAACAGCTACATAAACACTTCAAACGCATAAAAACATCTAAATAAAATCTATAAACACCTAAACATCACAGTAAACACCTACGAACAGCTACATAAACACTTCAAACTCATAAAAACAACTAAATAAAACTTTAAACACCTAAACATCACAGTAAACACCTACGAACAGCTACATAAACACTTCAAACTCATAAAAACAACTAAATAAAATCTATAAACACCTAAACATCACAGTAAACACCTACGAACAGCTACATAAACACTTCAAACGCATAAAAACATCTAAATAAAATCTATAAACACCTAAACATCACAGTAAACACCTACGAACAGCTACATAAACACTTCAAACGCATAAAAACAACTAAATAAAATCTATAAACACCTAAACATCACAGTAAACACCTACGAACAGCTACATAAACACTTCAAACGCATAAAAACAACTAAATAAAATCTATAAACACCTAAACATCACAGTAAACACCTACGAACAGCTACATAAACACTTCAAACTCATAAAAACAACTAAATAAAATCTATACACACCTAAACATCGCAGTAAACACCTACGAACAGCTACATAAACACTTCAAACTCATAAAACAACTAAATAAAATCTATACACACCTAAACATCACAGTAAACACCTACGAACAGCTACATAAACACTTCAAACTCATAAAAACAACTAAATAAAATCTATAAACACCTAAACATCACAGTAAACACCTACGAACAGCTACATAAACACTTCAAACTCATAAAACAACTAAATAAAATCTATACACACCTAAACATCACAGTAAACACCTACGAACAGCTACATAAACACTTCAAACGCATAAAAACACCTAAATAAAATCTATAAACACCTAAACATCACAGTAAACACCTACGAACAGCTACATAAACACTTCAAACGCATAAAACAACTAAATAAAATCTATAAACACCTAAACATCACAGTAAACACCTACGAACAGCTACATAAACACTTCAAACTCATAAAAACAACTAAATAAAATCTATACACACCTAAACATCACAGTAAACACCTACGAACAGCTACATAAACACTTCAAACGCATAAAAACAACTAAATAAAATCTATAAACACCTAAACATCACAGTAAACACCTACGAACAGCTACATAAACACTTCAAACGCATAAAAACAACTAAATAAAATCTATACACACCTAAACATCACAGTAAACACCTACGAACAGCTACATAAACACTTCAAACTCATAAAAACAACTAAATAAAATCTATAAACACCTAAACATCGCAGTAAACACCTACGAACAGCTACATAAACACTTCAAACGCATAAAACAACTAAATAAAATCTATAAACACCTAAACATCACAGTAAACACCTACGAACAGCTACATAAACACTTCAAACTCATAAAAACAACTAAATAAAATCTATACACACCTAAACATCACAGTAAACACCTACGAACAGCTACATAAACACTTCAAACTCATAAAAACAACTAAATAAAACTTTAAACACCTAAACATCGCAGTAAACACCTACGAACAGCTACATAAACACTTCAAACGCATAAAAACAACTAAATAAAATCTATAAACACCTAAACATCACAGTAAACACCTACGAACAGCTACATAAACACTTCAAACGCATAAAAACATCTAAATAAAATCTATAAACACCTAAACATCACAGTAAACACCTACGAACAGCTACATAAACACTTCAAACTCATAAAAACAACTAAATAAAATCTATAAACACCTAAACATCACAGTAAACACCTACGAACAGCTACATAAACACTTCAAACTCATAAAAACAACTAAATAAAATCTATAAACACCTAAACATCACAGTAAACACCTACGAACAGCTACATAAACACTTCAAACTCATAAAAACAACTAAATAAAATCTATAAACACCTAAACATCACAGTAAACACCTACGAACAGCTACATAAACACTTCAAACGCATAAAAACAACAAAATCAACAACAAACTGTGAAGACAAACACCTAAATAAAATCTATAAACACCTAAACATCACAGTAAACACCTACGAACAGCTACATAAACACTTCAAACGCATAAAAACAACTAAATAAAATATATAAACACCTAAACATCACAGTAAACACCTACGAACAGCTACATAAACACTTCAAACGCATAAAAACACCTAAATAAAATCTATAAACACCTAAACATCACAGTAAACACCTACAAACAGCTACATAAACACTTCAAACTCATAAAAACAACAAAATCAACAACAAACTGTGAAGACAAACACCTAAATAAAATCTATAAACACCTAAACGTCACAGTGATTAACACCTAGGAGCAGCTTAGAGAAATATTTAATAAATGAAATAAGAGATAAATAATATTTAATAAATAAATAAGAGATGTTGTTTTTATCCTCATCAATCCTGTCCGCTCTTGTCAGTCTTCACGTCTCTGGAGAACGGAACAGAAACCTTCCTCACAGAAGAGAAGAAACCGGAGGACTCACAGGTGAGCCGTGTGTGTGTGTGTGTGTGTGTGTGTGTGTGTGTGTGTGTGTGTGTGGCTGTGAAACACTGTCGGGTGTCACTTTTCCCGCCAGCCTCTGTGTTTCTCTGAGAAAACGACCAGAAATAGGTTCAGCATGTGACAGGATCTTCTGAAACAACACAAACCGACATGAACACGGTTCGAGGACGTGAACGTGAGGTCACGTGACCCGACACGTGGTGGAGTTACCACCCGAAGCCGATTATTTTCCTATGACAGCACATACTTTGTTGAAGTTTGCCATTAACTACCGTTTTTTTTTTTTTTACTTATTAAAGAACGACCTTTTAGACTTTTTATCCATTTATGGTTACATTTATCGTTAATGTAAAACATCCAGGAAACGAGTTATATCCTGAATAATGGCCTCCTTGCCTGGTTTTGGTCAGCGGGGGGATTTTTCATTTTTCATTTCATTGCTATATACAGTCCAGTATAGTGGCTTGTGTAAATATTCACCCCCCTTGAGCTTTATTCACGTTTTTTGTACGATCACAACCTGAAACTGAAATAGAATTCATTGACGTTATATGCCATGAATCTAAATAAAACAGCCCGTAATATTGGCGTGGGGGAAAAGCGATGAAGCACGGTGGTGGTGGTGGCATAATATTAAGCTTTACCCTAGGCCGCTCGGGTGCTTCTCTGACTAATCCGGTTTTTACTCAGTCACTGACTCGAGGCAGATTGTTGTGCCTTATTCCTTCCTTTTTTTAAAAAAATAATAAAAATTATAACTAAACCCTAACTGATACGTTTCCAGAACTTTGTCCTGGACTTGTTTCACTAGTTCTTAGGTTCTTGTTGTTCTTGATGCTGTTTGTTACGGTATGCTTACACCAACACGTTCTGGTTTCTTCCATGGAACGCGTTTTTGGGTGGGTGGGGGAGGGGGGGGGGCGATACTTATGCAGTCAGAACTTATACGACAGCCCCCCCCCCAACTTCAATAGATTCATGATATATAATGTCAAATCGAGTCTACTTCAGTAATTCCAGGTTGTAACCCTTACAAAAGCTGGAAAAGCTCCATGGGGTGCCAATACTTACGCAGGCCACTGTAGCCTCGCTTTAGCAACGTGAGCGTTTTTAATCGGAATAGACCGTGTAAACTGTACAGCTTTCCCTACGTGGCCTTTTGAGAGATCTCCAGGAAAACCCCGGACGTGATGTTTCGGTACACGGACGGGCCGAGAGCACGGGAGCACGGCGGCGCTGTCGCGAACCGCGCTCCACGGAGGGAGCGCACAGGGATAAATAAGCAGCCGTCTGAAATCAGCACAGCTTTTTACGAGGTCGCAAATAAAAGCCGATCCCTCTCTGGATGCCTGACTATACACGGCCTCGTTCGCTCTCTCGTTCTCTCTCTCTCTCTCTCTCTCTCTCCCACTGATCTCGCGGGTTCCTGTTTTACGAGGACGCACAAATTCGTAGCACGTGTGGCCCTGTTTATAAAGCTGACATCCGAGGCTCAGTAAAGAAGAAAGAAAAAAAAACCCCTTTGGCACGGGTTAGGGTTATTTACAGTG
>NC_030424.2:28692500-28697500 GCF_001660625.3 Ictalurus punctatus
GTTCATCGGCTGTAAGGAGCAGGGCCAGATCACCATAAAGGAGGGACAGGTGAGTCCTCTGTCCTCAAGCCTTTCCCCTGACGCTCCAGCTTTGACCTCTGGCTCTTATGACGCACTCACACTGGAGACTCCTTCCAAAAAAGACAGGCTTGTGATGGAACGACTCTCTAGAGCCGCTATAACATCAATCAGTTGTTTTGAAGTGTCATTTTGACTTCGTAGCTCATTATTTCAAGACGTCGTCTCGTTATTTTGACGTACTAGCTCGTTGTTTCGACGTATTAAGATATGAAGTTATTTCAAGATATTATCTTATTATTTTGACATACCAGTTCTTTATTGAAACGTATCCGCTCGTTATTTCGACTTACCCCGTTGGTGTGAGATATCATCTCGTTCTTTTGACTTGCGAACTCCCGGTTTCACGATGTCGTCGTGCTCTGACTCGATCGAAAAGTCTAGCGAACGTTCGCTTATAATCCGTATCACACTAGCCGCGTTTACACGGACGACGACGATCCGCTCTTAATCCGATTAAGGCCTGTAGTGGGGAGAAATACATGTATCTCGGCTACTATATAGACGGTAAGTGCGCGGTTTGAGACGCAGCCCACCGCTTCAATTAAGAAACTAGCGTGTAAACAGCGATTTTTACTTACTTTAATCTAATTAAGGTCATACTCGAAGCAATCGAATTAAGACAGGTGGAGTACTCCTGTTTCAGTCGCGTTATGGACGTGTAGTAGTGACACGTACACACACCGTAATCACATTACGAACGTCGCGTCAGAGTTTCCACCGCATTTTGCGACAGGACGCGATCACACGCGGCGGTTTCGCGTTTTACGGCGAACGAGAGAGTTCGGCCGCGTCCCAAATCGCACGCTTTCCTACTATAGGCCTGTAGTGGGGAGAAATACATGTATCTCGGCTACTATATAGACGGTAAGTGCGCGGTTTGAGACGCAGCCCACCGCTTCAAGCGGTCGTCTATTAGCGCGTACAGCACGACGAATGATCAACCGCACTTGAAGCGTTCGTAAAAAAATAAATAAAAACACGCAAAAGTGTATACGGTCCCATAACGAAGACGAACTGTACGTCGATACGTGAGATTCCGGAGGGACGTCGGACGGCGACGTAATGACGCTGCTGGTAATCTGATTACGTTCTATAACACGTAAAACGGGAACATGACGGGAGTGTTCTAAAAGCCACTCGTGTACACACCGTAATCACATTATTATCGTACTCAGAGTAAGGTCGATAATTAGATCACCGCTGTCCGTGTAAACGTAGTCAGCGTATGTCTAACGGTCGGTCATTCACGCGAATCACTGATAGTAAGATGGACTAAGAAGTTACTAAGTCAGAACAACGAGGTAATATCTTGAAATAATGGTTCAGTACGTTCAAACAGCGAGTGCGTTAAAAATAACGGATTACGCCAAATCTCCAAATGGGATACCGTGAAATAATGAGATCGTGAGTAAGAACTTAATCAAAAAGTCAAACTAGCGAGTGATTAAAAGGCCGTACGAGTAGATAAAGCTAGTTAGTTAAAACGCGAGGAAAAAGTGACGAGTCACTAAGTCACGCTAACGAGTTACCAAGTCGAAATCAGTCGATGAATCTCGAAATTACGAGTTAGTGAGTGATTGAGTCGCAGTAACGAGTTAGTAAGTCAAAATCGCGTCTGCAGTTCAGGGCTTCCTTGAAACATAGACCTCACATAAAGATTCCAATAGAATCCTATAACGATATTGAGATTCTGAAAGGGTCTGGTATTTTATTTTCCTTTATTCGACAGATTTAGTCGTAACCGATGTGCGTGTCTTGTAGATCTGCGTGAGCGGCGAGGACGAGAGAAACGGCTTCATCCGAGTGGCCAGCGGAAAGAAACGAGGCTTCGTCCCCTGTGACGTTCTGGAGGACATCTGAACGACAGGAAACGAGAGATACGAGAAAGACGGAAAGAGAGCGAGAGATCAGGGGGAGAAGATGCGCCTTCGGAAACAGGAAGTCGAGCTTTTTTTTTTTTCTCTTTTTTTAAAACACACACACACAAAACAAACAAACGAACGAACAAGCGAGTTCTGTTTCTTCTGCATCCCCGTGTGTGTGACGACGAGAGGACGGGAATCGGACGGACGGGGAGACCTCTCGACTTTAAACGTAGGCGCTTAAGGAAAAGAGCGCCGGATGATCACACGGCGCTCGGAGCTTTTTTCACGCGAGGCAGAATCCAGTTTGCCGTACGAACCCGACATCGCCCGGCTCACTCGTAGCTCAGAACCTTCCGGTGAGAATAAGCGCTCGAAACATAGTACACCCTGGGATTTGAACAAACACACGGCCAGAGGAATATCAAATACTGTTCGTACGATTGTTCTTATCAACTTCTTTTCTTTAGAATCCACTTCTCTCTCTCTCTCTCTCTCTCTCGTTTTTTTTTTTTTTTACTTCTTACCGCTAGTAAAAGTTTGTGTCCTCGTGACCTTGGGATAAGAAAAAGTGCTGCACCGGTGACAGAAAGATGCTTTTCGCATATCACGAAATCGTCGGGTGTGTGTGTTTTTTTTTTGTTTTTTTTTCTTTCTCGAAACGAGGACGTGACGGCGAACAAAGACGCTTTTTTTTTCTCTCTCTCTCTCTCTCGCCTGCCATGAAAGGAAAAATCCTCGTTCTCAACCAGAAAAGTGTCGTTTCGTGACAGAGTCCGTGGAGGATTTCTAAATGACTCTCGTGAGGACTTTTGTGCTCTACACTGCCTGTTAATTTTACTGTAGATCATCATAATAAATGACTTCCAGCTTAGCAACCAAATCAGCCCTTGGTTTAATACGCTTGATGGAAATCTGACGTTTTTATCGACATCGACAATGAACACAGTGTTGCTAAAACTTTTACCCATAGGACTTTATATATATATATATATAGTAGCATTATTGATTCTGACATTATAACTTACGCTTCTTTGAAGAGATAAATCTGCAAGACCTTTTGAGTTTTTGTTGATTTTTTGATTTTTAATCCACACGAGGAATTTTTCATCTAAAAAAAAAAAAAATTCGCTAAGATGAGACCGGCTGTACACTCCCAGTCCAAACTCTGTACACCCCTGCTCATGGAAAGTCTTCATTTGTACATTGTTTTCCAACTCTCTTCGCATGAACTATGAAATTCCTCAGCGGCGAGCAAGAAAAGCTCAAAAATTCCAAACTATTTCTCTTTAATTCTTAACGGTACTCATGCTAAGAATTCACGTATACACTTCAACCCAGTTCAGTCTTTTATTAGTTTAGCGCTTTTAACAACGGGCGTCGTCACAACGCAGCTTTACGGGAATGTATATCGATTCCGGAAATAAAATTCGACATTTAGAGATTCGTCCCGGATTTATGCACGTTCTAGTTCCACCTCCCGAACGATCGGGATAAAACGGAGCTCCTCGCCGCGTATAGCGTGTACTTTTAAAACGTCACGTCGGGCAAAAAAATGACGTGTTTTAACGGAGACGTGATCGTAATGCATTAACCTCCCCGCTTACTTTTGTCTTAGAGACGAATTTTAGCCCTTTTTCAACATGTTTTTAAAGATGAATTAGTTTGTTTTTGTTTTTTATTATTATTATTATTATTATTATTATTATTATTATTATTAGTCTTACTAGAAAGATAAGCTGGAAAAAATGTCGAAAACGAATTAAAACCTTTGTTTTTAATTTTGTAATTTTTAAACATTTTTTGTGTTTACTCCTTGGGACTCCTGTCAATCATTTTATAGACACACCCCAAACTGTGCTTCACTCCACCCTCGGGCCGGGCTGCTTGGGAAGGAAAACCTGCCGGGATCCGGTGTACACTTAACATGTGCAGACACTTTTACTAGGAGAAAGAAAACATGTCGCGCTTTCGAAAAACTTCATGATAATTTAGAAGAAGAAGAAAAAAAAAAGGTAAAACCAGAATATACATTGGTGTTGCTTTCCCAAGATGGAGAAAAATGACTGGCTGTGGGGTGAAGTTTGCCGTGGAATTAACCACGTTGCTCCGGCGACTTAACCGGCGACTGGGGCATGTGTGCACAAGGCTGTGTGAGGAGCGAAGGCTGGCCCGTCTGGTCCGATCCCACAGATGAGCCCAAATTGCTGAAGAGTTCATGCTGGGTAGGATAAAGCTTTCTCTGTATGGAGCTGCGCCCGTGCTGACTCCTGTCCACTACCGAAAGCACCTCCAATGGGCACGTGATCATCAGAACTGGACCGTGGAGCAGTGGAAGACGGTGACCTGGTCTGATGAATCGCGTTTTCTTTTGCGGTCGGTGCGTGTGCGTCGCTTACCTGGGGAAGGGATGGCACCAGGATGCACTATGGGAAGAACGTGTTCTGCTCTGGGCGATGTTCTGCTGGGAAACCTTGGGTTCTGGTATTCATGTGGATGTCACTTGGACACGTACCACCTACCTAAACATCGTTGCAGATCAAGTACACCCCTTCGTCGTCTTTCAGCGGGATTATGCGCCCTGTGAACCTGCAAAAATCGTTCAGGGACGGTTTGAGGAACATGACGAAGAGCTCAAGGTGTCGACTTGTTGTCAGTCTCAATCCGGTCGAGTATCTGTAGGACGTGCTAGACAGACAGGTCTGATCCAACTTACAGAACTTACAGGATCCGCTGCTAACGTCTTGGTGCCAGATACCACAGCACACCTTCAGAGGACCTGTGGAGAAGGCTGTGTACTGCGGTTGTCCAATAGTGCCACAGATTCTCAATGGGATTGAGATTAGGACAGCAAGACATGAGCCACTCCAATGTTGCTTTGGCCTTGTGCTTGAGATCACTGTCCTGCCGAAAGGTGAAACAGATTCTCACAACACTTCCCTTTATTACGCTTCATCCGTTCTTCCGTCAGTTCTAACAAGATGCCCTGCTGATACCGCATGATCCTGCCACCACCGTACTTCACTTGAGGCATGGGAAGTTTTAGGCTTGCACCAC
>NC_030424.2:28705000-28712500 GCF_001660625.3 Ictalurus punctatus
GAGAGAGTCCCCTCCAAAACTATTGGAACGGCAAGGCGAATTCACGTGTTTCTGCTGTAGACTGAAGACATCTGGGTTCGAGATCAGAAGAGGAATATGAGACGAGAGTTTCGAATTTCAACTTTTATTTCCACCCAATATATGTAGCTGAGCAAAAATACTGGGACATGTGACTAACGGGGGTTTCTTATTACCCAGGCGTGTCCTGTTCGGCCGATTGTTTAAACAATAAACAGCTCTGAACATCTACTCTTGCTTTTAGCCTTCAGTTTCACCTGAAAATAGTGATCATGAGCTTTAAAGGAGCACTGTAAAAAAAAATAAACATAAAGGCGCCATAAAAACTATACTTTCCACTGTCCCGCTGGTCATTCGGATTGGTTCTGCTCTACTGTTCGGATATATATATAGAGAGAGAGAGAGTAACTCTGAACCATAATAAACCGTCTAATCTAACTGGTCTAATCTTACCTGTAGTTATACTGATCCGAAATATAAAGGTCTTGCATTGTATATGTCAATAATGTATATATAAATATTTGGGCCTTTATTACATAGAGCACTAAAAAGGACCGTTATATTTGTGACATCACCCCCACCAAAAGTTTTGGTCCCCTCCCAATTCTCAGGATGTGATTATAGCCTTGGTTTTCGTGCTCATTTTTCAAAGAAAGATGCAATAGTGCAAAAGTCATCAGTAAAGTAGCAATAACTCAGCGTTTGTGGGTTTACGCTAACCGAAACGTCAGCGCTCGCTGACCGACTGACGCCAGACGCGACTGCGAGTGGGAGGAGCCTTACTTCACACGTAATAACCTCCCGAGCACGTAAAAAAAAACGGGCAAAAATCCAATTCAAGCAGCTGCGACGAGAAGGAAAAATGTCAACTCTTCTTCATCTTGGAGTTTTGCTTCTGATTTTAGGTAAGTCTCTTATGGGGGGGGGGGGGGCAGAACAGCGTACTATCGTACCACAGGCGTGAAGAGATGATTTAGAATGTAATAAGTAGGGAATAAAACACAACGGGGCGTGACGTTATGAGGAAAATAATCAGCCATGAGGTGTCGGGGTATGCGTTCTGATCCGAAGCTGATTGTTTTTATTATTATTATTATTATTATTATTATTATTATTATTATTATTATTATTATTTTCCCTTAAACGCAAGAAGTGTTTCAAATGTTTAGAAATGTTGTTCTATTGAAAATAGATGGAAGGATTGTTATTTTTTCCTCTAAAGGATGTATGGCAAAAGTATTGACACCCCTAAATATTATGTAAAACCAGTACAAATTGTCACTCATGAGGTAAAAAAAAAACATGTTGTTGCTCGAATTGCCCCAGCACTGACACTGGAGACTCCTTTCCTCGAGTCATTAAATGGATACGATTACTCGTCACCGTATCGACGATAGCAGGCTACAGATTTTAAAAATCGGCTCATGTGAAACGAGCATCTACTATAGAAGTTCTATTTACATCGTGCATCTGTGTTCTACGTCCGTCCGGGTTTTTTTTTTGTTTTTTTGTTTTTTTATAAATACATTCCAGTGAATATCATTTTTACCTCAAATTCCTTAACAAGCTCTGAGTGATTTATTTATTTATTTATTTATTTATTTATTTATTTATTTATCTTAGAAACGTGTTTTATTTTGTCGACAGGAGCTGTGCAGTGTAAGGAGCGGATCCCCGGCGACGACGGCCTCGCGCAGGTACGCAGAAGGCCCGCTAATCGGATTGTCCGATTTCTACACGCGATATGTTGCTAATAATATGTTCTGTCTTTCCTCTCTGACACACAGAGAGCAGGCGAGCCACTGTCTCCCTGTTCAATTTGCGAAAAAATCCTGAAGAAAATCTTTACCTCTATTGGGAATGAACTCTCAAAGGTTTGCACACACGCCATAACCTTCTTGTATTTTGTGTTCCCGTGTTTCTGTCCCATCTGTACAAATATAGAACCGCCAGTTCAACGAGAAAGCCTCTGGCATCAACGTTTTTTAAATGTCGAACGTTGCTGTTAGCTCTACTTCGGCACGATCTCTGTAGTATGCAAACGGTTGAAATTATTTACTGGCAAAAATTGATCCCATTTCATACTGGATAAGCATTTCATGTTTTATTACCAGCAAATTAGAGTATGGGGTGTGGTGTCTGATTGTACTTTTCTTTCCACTGTAGGACAACATCGATAGGGCTCTTAACAAAGTGTGTGAGAAATCGCCAGGCCCGATAAAAAAAGTTTGCATGAGTTTTATTAAAAAATACAAAGCTAAGCTGGTTAACATCCTCAAGTCTGCACGGAACCCCCACGAAGCCTGCAGACGTCTCAACCTGTGCAAAAAGGCTCCACGTGTCAGTTTTGTTTCCGTGAAAAAATTCTAGATGTTTCCGTCCTTTGTGCTTTTTCCATGCATTTATCATTTTTTTTCTTTGCTTGTTTTTTTTTTTTTTTTTTGTGCTTTCCCCCCCCCCAAAATGTCCAAACATTTAGCCTAATGTTAAATCTAATAAATCAGCATAAAAGCACCAAAAAAAAAGAAAAAAAGAAAAAAGATGGCGACGTTATTTTAAAAATATTATGTATAATGAATTGATTTCCCAAATCTACAGTATATTTCTATTCATGTATGACACAAAATGAAGATCTGGATTTGTATGGTTGATGTACATGATTAAAAACTTTTCTTTTTTTTTTTTCTTTTTTTTGAGGTACATTTTTGCATTTTACTAAAAAGTTGTGCATTTGTACTAAAAAAAAAAAAAAAAAATTTATTTTTTTTGACCTGAATAAATCTCGTTTATTAACTACCGTTCGCTTCTTCAGTAGATTTTTATTTCTTAAATAATTGAATGTATCCCTCAACTCTACCCTTGTATTTGTATTAATATATGAATAAAGTATTATTGGCAGTAAGACCTGGTTGTTGTTTTGTTTTTTTTAAAGATTGATCTAAGTGATGATATATATATATATATATATATATATATATATATATATATATATATATATATATATATATATATATATATATATATAAGTTTCCATGTTGTGGAAAAAAAATTGTAAAATGTCAACACTTAAACCCAACTGAATAGTTACTAAAAGGAGCCACGCATAGTTCTGATATATACTATATACAACAGTTTTAACAACAAAAAAGTCAGAAAATATACCTATTGATATCTATTCATTCATTTTGGGCTACAATTGCCTATAAAAAAAAAAATATCGATGCTCTCATTTCTTATCTATTTATCTAATGAGCCTTAAATCTGAACTGTTTAACAGTCTTATTCTTTTTTCTCTTTTTTCTTATTAGAACCATAACGCTTTTGTTTGATCGTTTTACTCCACGAGTTTCCACCAAAACAACATACAGTATCAGGTGGAAGTTGGTATCCACTTTCATGCACATTGTCCACACCGTACTGTTTTTAAAAAAAGCTGCAAATAACCTCCAAAGCTCTGCGGCGTTATTCGCACCGTTATCACGTGCGTCTCATTCGTCCACTGAGTCTTACTCCTCCCAATCCGACATGGCCGACTTTAGATAGACGTCCCGGGTTAAACTTTTTGCACAAAAAGGCATGATCAAGTTAAAAAACACATGTCTGACCATTTGCATAATTACTGTATTTGTTTGAAACACACATACGTGTAAATATTTATGTATGTTTTATACTTGTATTCGTACATATCCATAAATAAATATCTAGGCCTAGTGTATTCAATTTAAAACATTCACGAGTAGTATCCAGCAGTAATGCTTTCACCACCATTGTGCTCTTACTTCTATGCCTGCTATCTTTTAAATATATATATATATATATATTTAATTTTGTATTTTTTTTTAATGAATGCATTTAAAATCAGAACGTTTTAGAATAATTGATGTATATAAGAATTAAAGAGTTGACTACTTTATTGCCGTACACTGATCATAATTTCTACACATGACATCATCTGTGTCTGGAAACGTCAGACAAGTCGGTGTAGCGTACTGTACGTGCGAGTTCACGTCTTTAAGCCGCATCATAGTGAGGACCGAGCTGCGTCACTTCTCTGAGACTCTAGGGGAAAAGACTGACGGAGAGACGAAGAGGCTAAAGAGAACGTTTTCAGCATAGACTCTGTGCATGTTTATTATTACAGTTTGAAGAGACATTTAGGAGTGAAAACTTGATTTGTTTAAGATGGAACTATAAAGCGTGGCATCATGAGGACGGTGGATAACGTTTCACTTTACCTTGGATTTCTCCTGGCGTTCACAGGTGAGTTATTGACCTTTACAGGGAACGGTTCCTTTTCTTAGAATGGCTAAAGAACAGCATGTCCTGTAGTGCTTCGTTCCTCTCATATACAGGATATATACACGTTCCATCAATATTTTTAACCATTACAACACTCAAAAAAGGGAAGTCGGCTTAACGTGAAGATTTCGAGGCAGTTTGTCGCACAGCTTTTAGAGTTTCCTCACCTCGGGGTTAAAAATGTTGTTAGATAAACTCAAATTTAAGTTGAGTAAACTCAAAAAAAAAAAAAAAAGCGAGTTCTGATCAGCAAGTTGCTTTGAAATTTTAAGTGAAGTCAGCTTTCCTTTTTGCACAATGAATTTTTACTTGATTATACAACTAGCTGTTGCATCTTTAACAATTCGCAGTTACGTCAACGTTGTGTAACATTCGAGTTAATAAACTCCTCTGTCCTGAAGACTTTAGAAATCGTGGAATGCTTACTCCTTCCATAAATGTAAAATAATCGTCTTCGTACGCAAAACAAATAAATAAATAAATAAAAAAGAATCTCACCATATCAAAGTGCTTTGTTTTTTTTGTTGGTTTTTTTTTTGCTGTTGTTGTTGTTGTTGTTGTTTTTTTATTTATTTATTTATTTTTAGAAATGTTTATTGTTAGTCTTAGATTATGTGGTGCATCTAACTTGCAATGATTACATTTCAAATGATCATCATCATCTGAACTCGAACTTCTGGGCGTTCAGGTCATCTTTTGAAAAAGGCGGACATTGTCGCAGCACTCAAGATTTCGCATGATATACTGCTGATCATTCCAGTGCACCAATGGCATGACATACACTTCCATTTTTACAGTTATTCTAAAGTGCGAGAGCCGTCGACGCGAGAGGTGTCCGCGATACGGTTCGGAGACATTCACACCGTCTGAACTCGGAACCCAGACGCCTCCGAACGGCCATCCCTCCCGGGTACGCTTTCTAACATTCCACTCTTTCTACGCTAAATGCTAAATCCGGTAACGTGAATGTTTTGTAAATGCGCCTGGACAGATATTAGACTTCATTGTGCCATGTTGCTCTATTTGACTGAAATGCAGTTAAGATGAACACACTGTCTCGAGAAAAGCGATGTATGTCATTATTTTTCAGTTCTGCGGTGTTTACGTCTATAGAAAATGCGCGGTGGATTGCGATACAGCCTTTCGTCTCAGTCATTCAAAATCCCTTTGTGTCTATTGATATTATTTTATCTGTGATTGCGACTTGAGTTTCGAGAGTGTTGTGGGAAAGTATGAACTTCTCTGATCCGTGGAGTAAAACTCTTTCATGTTTTCATGCTATTTTGAAACCCTTTGTGCTTTTCATTCTCAGGATGGAGAAGCGAAGCCTCCTGGATCCTGTTTTCTGTGCAAGATCATTGTCAGGGGGCTGAAGAACTACATCAGCGAACAACTGACACTGGTAATAAAAATTACACCCGTCTTGCGTGCGTGTAAATTCTTATGACTCAGAACTCGTATGAAAACGGATCCTTTCTTTTTTTTTTTTAAAGGAAAGAAATTCTCGCACGGATTTCTCAGTATTTGTAATCCATGTCTAATCTAAGTGAACAGTGTTACAGTGTGGTGTTGTTGTTGGGTTTGTTTTGTTTGTTTGTTTTTTTCAGATATCGAATGCCCTGTGCGGCAAGTTTTCAGCCAAAGCTCTAGAAGTGTGCCGAAGACAAACTGAAAAATTGAAATATAAAATAAGGGGAAAGCTTTTCAAATATGACAGAAAGACGGTGTGTAAAAAGGTCAAAGCTTGCGGATGATGAGATAAATAAAGACTGAGCTGTGTATGTGTGTGTTGTAATAGCAGTGTGATATATTTTCTCATTTCAGTTTCATGATATTCGTGTACGATCTCTGTATTGCCAAGTTGCTATTAAAAATAAATAAATAAATAAATAAATAAATAAATTCTTTGACCATATCAAATGAACCGTGTCGCGCCAGTTAATCCTGTACGATTTGATAATGTTCTAACATTAAATTCATTATTGAATTATTTATTTATTTATTTATTTATCTAGAAAAAAAAATCACACCTGCAAATAAATAAATAAATAAATAAATAAATAAATAAATAGATAGATAGATAAAATTTCAGCAATACAGATCGATACTGGAGTAGTTTCTCAGATATGGACTTGTGTCTCAAAAAATAGTCTTCTCCGAGTGATTTATTCTACCAAGTCATTAAGAACATATAAAGCAACATGTTGTTTGGGACAAATGTCAAATCCAAAACTATTGGCACCCCTCAAAAGAATGAGCAAAAAAAAAAAAAAAAGTATTATATGAAATTAAGAACGAATTCCGGACGGAAGCTTTTCCCCCTCTGATGCAATAAATAGATCTATATATATATTTTTTTTTAATTGCAGTATTTTCCATTCAAACGTAGATGTCAAAATATTGGCACCCTAAGAGAAAATTTAATCTTCTCCTTTCCTTTAAAAAATACTTTATTCCTAAGGCTCTATTATTCATCACTGTGACAAAACGCTTGCAAACAAAATGCAGTTAAGAAAATGAAGAAATATGGTGCAAAAATGTACCTCCTGCATGTTCTCCCATGATTTCCAGAAGTACAGATGTGAAACATCAGCATCAGCAGATCTGACGCCTGACGAGGTGTTAAACGTCTCTGCAGTTTAGTCTGTTTGTTTATTTAAAGATCAGCTCTTTTTGTGAACAGCCACGAACTCCGCACCCTAACAAAACAGAAACAAGGAGCCCGCAAAGTTGTAAAATACGTGAATAAACGGTATCCGTCCCCGTAGGACCGATTAGCACATTCGATCGGAAGACCACGGGAGAAATGCGGATGTTGACTCACATTGCAATCCTTCTGGTCTGCTCAGGTCAGAAACCTTTTTTATTTATGTGCTACATTTCCATAAGACTCCATAAGACTCTAAGTGGGTTTTTTCTGCAGTGTTAAAGTATATCTAAATACGGTGTCTGGACGCGAATGACACCGAGTAGAGTTTAGATTGTTCATACGTGAAAATGGCAGCCTTTTGACCACTGTTAAGATTTGAATTTGATTACAGTTCAATCCATACTGGCAAATAAATGTAGGAATTAGGGCTAGGGTTATGGTTACGGGGGGGAAAAAACAAACAAACACCAAGTTTACAAACAAGTTTAACCGAAAATATGAACATATGATTCAGAAAAGTTTGCTTGGGAGTG